>NC_137822.1:40115002-40183343 GCF_963921795.1 Nannobrachium achirus | reverse complement strand
GGGAGTTTGCCGACGAAGGGTTCTCCACAGTCTGTACAACGGATGGGGTTTCCTCCTGCATGAGTAGCCAGGTGGTTTCTCAGCTCACCCACTGTAATAAATACTGTACCACACTCGGAACAGGTAAAGATCTTGTCGCCTGTATGAATGCTCATGTGTTCAGTTGAGGTGCTGGCCAGAGGCTCCGTGTCTCTGTTTCCATTGTCATCCTCTTCACGTTTCACTGCTAGCGATGTCAACGTTGACCCAGCAGCCTCCACTGGTCTTTGAAGTAGCTCCTCCTGCTGTTCCTCGTTAATCTGTAGAGGTTCTGGTTTCAAACCAAAGCCTTTGATGTGAGAGCTCACGTGTTCTTTCAGGAGGCTCCTGTGATCAAAGACTTGGGCACACTGGTAACAACGAAATGTTTTTTCTCCGGACACGTCATGTGTGTTCATGTGTCGTTTCAGATATTTTATTCTATCATAGGGTTTGCCACATTCGCTGCAACTTAAGGGGTTTTCCCCTGCATGTTCATAAATCAAGTGATGTCTCAGCTCACTCAAAAAGTTAAATCCTATATCACAATCACTACAGGCATAGTGTGTTCCATCTCTATGAGAGCTCATGTGTTCTTTCAGGAGGCTCCTGTCATCAAAGACCTGGCTACATGTGTAACAAATAAAGGGTTTTTCACATGTATGAGCCTTCATGTGTTGTATGAGATACTTTTGTTTAGCAAAGGGTTTTCCACATTCTGTACAGCTGATGGCGTTTGGTCCTGCATGAGTAACCAGGTGATCTCTCAGATCACGCACTCTAATAAATCCTTTACCACAGTCGGTACAAGCATAGCGATGTTCGCCTGTATGAATGCTCATGTGTCGTTTCAGTTGATCCAGGTAAACAAAGACTTCGTCACACTCTGTACAACTATAGCATTTCTTTCCTGTCTGACCGCTCGCGGGTGGAGTTGAAGGTCGGAGCTGGTCTTCACCAGCTGGTTGCGATGATGGCACACAGTAGTTTATACCAGCTTGTGTTTCCATGTGTTCAGTTGAGGTGCTGGCTTGAGGCTCTGTCTCTCTGTTTTCTTTGCCATCATCTTCTCTTTTCTCTGCTAATGTCGATGTTGACCGAGCATCCTCCTCCTCCTCTGGTCTCTGAAGTGATTCCTCTTGCTGTTCCTCTTCAATCTGTAGCGATGTTGGACTCAAACCAAAGCCTTTGATATGAGAGCTCACGTGTTCCTTCAGGAGGCTCCTGTCATCAAAGACTTGGTTACACTGGTGAAAAGTAAAGGGTTTTTCTCCGGTATGAACCTTCATGTGTTGTGTCAGATGAGTTATTGTATCAAAGCTTTTGCCACATTCTGTACAATTAATGTTTTTTTTACCTGCATGATGATGAACCAGGTGCTGTTTCAGCACACTCACGTGAACAAATCCTTTGCCACACTCAGTACACGTATAGCATGGTTCATCTCTATGAGAGCTCATGACGTGTTCTTTCAGGAGGCTCCTGTCGTCAAAGACGCGGCTACATTCGTAGCACGTAAACGGTTTTACTAACGTGTGAGCCGCCATGTGTCGTCTCAGACGATCACACTCAACAAAGGGTTCCCCACATTCTGTACAACTAAAGGGATTTTCACCTGCATGAGCAACCAGGTGTTGTCTCAATTTACTCACGTAAATGAATCCTTTGCCGCACACGTCACACGTATAGCGTTCACTGCCCGCATGACGCCTCATGTGTCGTTTCAGATGATTCAAGTAACTGAAGCCTTTGCCACAATCTGTACAGCTAAAGGGGTTTCCTCCTGCATGAGTAACCAGGTGTTCTCTCAGGTCACTCACTTGAATAAATACTTTCCCACACTCGCTGCAGATAAAGCGTTTGTCACCTCTATGAATGCTCATGTGTTCTTTCAGAAGCCCCCTGTAACGAAAGGCTCGGCCGCACTGGCTACAAGCAAAGCGTTTCTGGCCAGTATGAACCCTCATGTGTCGTCTCAGGTGAGTCGGGTAAAGAAAGACCATGTCACACTTTGTACAACTAAAGCATTTGCTTCCTGTCTGACTGCTTGTGGGTGGAGTTTGTTGTGATGAGGAGTCCCGGGACAGCTCGTTGCTCAAAGACAAGCGCCGTCCTTCCATATTCTCTGTCTCATGAGAGTTCAGTTTGTTTAAAGCGGGCTGGTCTTCCCTGGTCTCCTCCCAGCCATCGCTGTCTTCACTGATGTCAGATTCGGAACAATTTGAAGGATAGACCTGGTCATCACTAGCAGGTACAAAGTAGTTTATATAAGCTTCTGTTGTTCAGTTGAGGTGTTCATATCACGATTATTTTTGCCAAAAAATAGCAGATCTACAAGCTCACAACGCGTCACAACGCGACGCGTTGTGAGCTTGTAGATCGGCTATTTTTTGGCAAAGACATTTGATAGAGTGGGGGGAATAGACTGTATCAAGTATGCACATTATAAGTACCTTTTACCAATTGTAGAGGGTTTGAGTGGCAGCTGTCAGATGTCCCTTGTTGGGGAAACTGAATGTCATTCCCTGTGAGATTTACAAACGCATTGGCAAAAAAGAAACAAAAAAAGAAACATTTGGTAAGGGATGACTGGACATGTTCTTATAAATAATAAGATATTTTGAGTTCTATGTGCACTACTGTGTTTGTGACTCACTTCTCTGCCCTAGATTTTTCTGTGGTAATATGAACACAGCTTGTTTACGCTTCTTTTTTTAGATTCTGAATAATTTGACATTTAATTTAAACATACAACAAGGCAACGGTGACCGTAAGCAGGGCCATGCAGGGAGTTGAACCCCGTAACCACTCGTGGAGAGTGGCAGTACTCCTACCACAGCCTTGTGCTTTGAGAAACCATGTCTTTAGTTGCATGTATTTTGTGAATACACACACACACACACACAGACAGACAGACAGACAGACAGACAGACAGACAGACAGACAGACAGACAGACAGAGACACACACACACACACACACACACACACACACACACACACACACACAGACAGACAGACAGACAGACAGACAGACAGACAGACAGACAGACAGACAGACAGACAGACAGACAGACAGACAGACAGACAGACAGACAGCAGATGGTTGGGTTCTAGAACACGACAGCACATTCCTGGCACTCTACTTTACTAAAGCTGCTGCTGCCACAAACTGTACAGCTATAGGGCTTTTCTGCCACAAACTATGCAGCTATAGGGCTTTTCCCCTGGCTTGATGAATATTTTTCCCCCGTATGAATCCTCATATGTAGCTTCATATTACCCTTTTGACTAAAGCTGTTACCACAAAGTGTACAGCTAAATAGCTTTTCCCCTGTATGAATCCTCATGTGCCGCTTCAGATAACTACAACTACGATTAAAGCTGCTGCCACAAACTGTACAGCTATAGGGCTTTTCCCCTGTATGAATTAGCATGTGTTGCTTCAGATTACTAGTTTTCCTAAAGCTGCTGCCACAAACTGTACAGCTATAGGGCTTTTCCCCTGTATGAATTAGCATGTGTTGCTTCAGATTACTAGTTTTACTAAAGCTTACTAAAGCTGTCACAATATAGAGCTGTTTAACACTGTTACTGAACAACAGTAGTGTGACTATGGCAACCGTGTGGGATTACCGGACACGGAAGGAGTCCGCTGCTCCTCTTCTTCCTCCTCTTCGTCTTCTTCCTTCTCCTCCTCTTCCTCACTGGAGGAAGAGAGCCCAGGTGAGGGGGAGGTGTTGTTGCCACTCCTCATGAAGTCTGGAGGCTGAGACTTGTGACCTGAAGGAGAGCGGAGGAGAGAACCGAGAGAGAGAGAGAGAGAGAGAGAGAGAGAGAGAGACACAGACAGACAGACAGACAGACAGACAGACAGACAGACAGACAGACAGACAGACAGACAGCAGATGGTTGGGTTCTAGAACACGACAGCACATTCCTGGCACTCTATCCAAATCCCAGTGGGTGCCTGATGTTTAAATAACACACCTGTGTGCTTGGCAAAATAAATAAAGGTACCATTACTGACTGCAAACAGTTTCAGTCGACTACACATTCCAGCATTGCACAGTGGTAATTGTGTCTTTTCGTGTGTGTAATGTACCTGTGGCGAGCAAAAACAGGTGGTTGACCTTCAGGTTGGCGTATCTGAGCTTGTCAGACTCCCTCAGCTCGCTCCACTGTTTTTTGCTGAAATGACGTCTCAGGTCCTCAAAGACCGGCAGCTCGTCCTGTAACATAAGGCAGTGCGTCTCAAACCTTGTCACGGCAAGGAGCCCCAAGTGGACACCTCAGAGCGACGACGTTGCTAGGTTTTCAATGTAACCTGTTAAAATGGGACTTTGATTGAAACAAATGTTACTACTATGAACGTAGTTAATAAAGGACAGACAGGTTTACAAGATCATCTCATCATCAACAATGCCCCAACGCAAGGCTGACTGAAGGATGCCAAACAAAAACAAATTTTACTCTTATGTACCTGTACAAAAGACGTAACAATAAAGTACAACCTTGAACCTTGAGGCTGTGGAGACTATAGCACAGCAGTGAAATGACCGATAGCAGAAAGGATAGAGTTGTAGTGATGCGTTGTTCAAAAAGAGGCAGGATGCACAAGCAAGCAGCATCGGCTGCACTTATTAGCTGATTTCAAGGACCCCCCCCAGTTAAACACGTTGGGGACCCCCATTTAATGGCATTTCTGGGGACCCCCAGACCCCACTTTGAGAAGCAGCAATGCACGGAGAGACAGGGGATAGCACGTGTTGCACAGTGTATGCACTTGTATGCACAGATGATGCTAGCTGATAATTATCACAAAATGATAATGCTATTGCTTTTTCTGTCTCACCTGTTGCTCCGAGGAACTCGACATGTTTGTCACCTGCAGGACACACACAAAACATAGTTCAAGTGACAGAAATACCGAAATACAAAAGATGGATGATTAGCTAACTAGCTTAGCTGGGTGCTAGCACACATCGTTGGAAAACACACACACACACGTGTGTGTGTGTGTGTGTGTGTGTGTGTGTGTGTGTGTGTGTGTGTGTGTGTGTGTGTGTGTGTGTGTGTGTGTGTGTGTGTGTGTGTGTCTGTCACCTGCTCTTGTGACGTTAATGTGCCGGCTAGCTGCGCTAGCATGGTAGCTAACCAGATGCTAGCCAAACAATTACACACAACCTAAAGTGTCTTAAAATGACCACTTAAAGTTGCAATGCAAACGTTTTCACACAGAAACACTAGTTTGTGCTTTGTACATTGATAGAAGTCTACTTTGTCAACTAGCAGAAGTACAGAAGTTACAGTCCAACATTGCTTTACGTACCGTGTGTGTGTTCCTGTCAGTCAGTGTGGTCTGACATGAATGAGCTTTGCGCCACCTAGTGACTACTAGCATGAGCTGCACATGCGCACAAAGATAGTTCGCCAGACAAGTAACCTTAGCATTAAATGTATGAATTATTTCAATAGAAAGTAGAAAATGTAAAATAGAAAATATATAGAAATATACAGTATAGATATTTTAAACTGTCCCCATTTGATTATATCAATCACTTGAACCCTAGTGTCCATATTCTGAGAACTTTAGCCAAAAATAGCCCATCTACAAGCTTGTAGATGGGCTATTTTCAGCACAGAGGTTTGGTGTAGAGGGGAAAAAGAGCAGACTAAGTACAGACTAGTGAAAAGTCAAGTTTATCAAGTATTGACGGCTCAAGTGGTTAAATATGTGTTGACATGAATCCAAAATACACTGATGACAATGAAACTATATGGAATCTATGAACAGGTTGTGGGGGTCCCTGCTTCATCTCTCTCTGCTAACACAAGCCATCTCGTTTCAACACACGAGACAATATTTTCCCAAGTTATTTAAAACAAACACTCTATAGCAATGATTACTGTCACAATATGGAGCTATTTAACACTGTTACTGAACACTCTATAGCAATGATTACTGTCACAATATAGAGCTGTTTAACACTGTTACTGAGCACTCTATAGCAATGAGTATGTTGGTTATTCGGATAGAAATAATGACTCCAGTGTGCAGGTATAAGGGTTTTTACTTGTCATTCTGTAAACACACAGATCAAAGGCACATTTCAGCAACACTGCTACACATTGGAAAGCCCGGTCCATTCTCAAAATAATCCAATAATAATACATCTCAAATTCTCAAAATAGTCTAAATATCAATAAGGGTGCATTCTCTGGTTAGCAATCAAATAGCAATAATCAATAATAAACACTCAGTATCAAAATGCTCACAGTTATCAGATATCGCAAAATCCACATTGCTACAATAACAGTACAAAACGTTTTCTCCTTATAAACAATAGAAACGTATTCTTGGCATCACATTAACATTCACAACAAAATAATACTCTTTTCCCCCAAAAACGACGATTACATGACCCTGTTACAGTAAGTAGAACCATAATAAAATCGTTTATTATTCACATCTCATTCATTCCAGGCTACAGGTGAGCTTCTTTACCCCACTGGACTTCATAGTAAGTATAACAATCAGTAAATATTTCTAATGTCACTAACATGCATTCCACACACACATCTGCTTCACAGAAACCCCCCTCAGTTTATACTTCCATCTAACATAGTCCTCAATAACATGTATATACTTTATCATGGCCATTTCTCACCTGTAAACACACAGATCAGAGGCACATTTCAGCAACACTGCTACACATTGGAAACCCCGGTCCAAGTGGAAGGACCCCTGCTGGCCCAAATGAGTGTATTTAGCTGCCCAAACGATTGCCTTGGTGTCATTTCAGTGCAATACCCAGAATGATGGTGTGTTTGACAACTTAAGTGAATGTACATTATGCAAGGTTTTTAAGCAGTTCCCAGTATAATATAAACAGCATCCTAATGAAATGAAATCCAGTCAAATAATGAAATATGGGGGGTATGCAAGAAATATAATCATGTACTGTATCTCCAGTCCCAATATAATCATGTATCTCCCATGCAATTCCTACCAGCAGCACGTTGTTGTACTTCCTGGTCAGGTGAGCAGAGCAGGCTCACTGGAGCATTGGGGAATTCCCAGGGGTATACGCCCTCTGTTGAAACAGGGCTACTGATAGAATATTTCTGTGAGAGGAAACAAACAGTGGCTTGCCGCCTGCGGCGGCAAGCCACTGTTTGTTTCCTCTCACAGGGTTGATTCTGACGACGACGATGATGATGATGATGATGATGATGATGATGATGATGATGATGATGATGACATTATGAATGAATCAAGCAACCCCGGATTTGAAGGATTAAAGGAGGATTAAAGGAGGAAACTGTGTGGTGAAATGGAGTTAAATAAAGCATTTGAATTACATGTACCTGCAAATAAATGTACAAAATAGAGGGGAAAAAGAGTGAAAAAAACAACAACAAACGATTCTGTCCCTTTAGCATATTAAAAGACAGCTGTATAGGCTATTCTATTCCAACAGATGAATATGCTATGTTTCTACACATGAAACATTTCCCCAAAGAAGACCCCTGTAATCTATGCAATACTTCAATCAGTCAGTCAGACAGACAGACAGACAGACAGACAGACAGACAGACAGACAGACAGACCTATCTACACTCTGAGCCAGCTTGTAGATCTGCTTATATCTATGTATTGATACTTTTACTCACGCCAATGAGTGAATGACATATAATGGATTAAAGTGCCCCAATGATTGAATTACATAATGGATTATTAGGCCTATAGCAGGAACAGGCACAGTCCTGGTACAAGCTCAACTAAAAGGAGCTTTATTTATTGAATGAATTATTTCCCTGTCTCCAACTGCGCCGCCACTGACTGATAAATTGCGACCGTCAGGTCGCAGTTACTATCGAAACCTCGACCAGGTGTCTGTCTGTCCGTCACACCTTTGCCCTGCTCATATCTCCGCAACCGCTGAACCGATCCGTGCCAAATTTTGCACAGACAGTCCTTGCCCTCCACCCATCGATTCGCACTCCTCTTCTAGCGCCACCATGAGGCCGAAACTCATTCTGGACACTGCTCCTACAAATCTTGGCCTAAAATCACGCAAATCGCTACGCAATATATATTAGGGAGTCTTACTGGTTTAATTATTTATTTATTTATTTATTTCCCGACTATGTTTCCGAGACTGAAAATGTATGTAATTATTTATTTATTTATTTATTTATTTATTTACACCCCTGGACTCCGGCGTCTTCCTATTGGCTTAGCTTTAAACAGCTTTATCTCCAGTTCACAGCATGGTACCGTCTTGAAACTTGGTGTCTGGACTTAAACGGCCAATAGGGACTTATTACTTAAGCCCCCCCCCCTCTTAAGCCCCGCCCCTATCTTCCTATTGGCTTAGCTTTAAACAGCTTTATCTATCTCCAGTTTGCAGCATGGTACCGTCTCGAAACTCGCTGCGTGTACTTACATGGCAAGTAGGAACTATCGGTAAATGCTTAAGCCCCGCCCCCTCTGCCTTCCTATTGGCTGGGCTTTAAGCAGCCACATCTCCACTTCCCAACACGTTAATGGTCACAAACTCGGTGGGTGGTCCCACAGTCCCAACGGCTAACCGCTAATGCTAACAAATGCTAATGCTAACACATGCTAATGCTAACAAATGCTAATGCTAACAAATGCTAATGCTAACACATGCTAATGTTAACACATGCCAATGCTAAAAATGCTAATGCTCGCTAATGCTAATGCTAACTAATGCTAATGCTAACACATGCTAATGCTAACAAATGCTAATGCGAAAAAAAATAAAAAATAAATAAACAAATAAAGTGTGCGTGCGTGCGTGCGTGCGTGCGTGCGTGCGCCTCACTTAATTATTTAATTAATCAATTAATTATTTAATTAATTAATTAATTAATTAATTATTTAATTAATTAATTAATTAATTAACTGCCTCCTCGTTAAGAACCCTGTAAATTTAGGGAAATTCTTTCTTTCTTTCTTTCTTTCTTTCTTTCTTTCTTTCTTTCTTTCTTTCTTTCTTTCTTTCTTTCTTTCTTTCTTTCTTTCTTTCTTTCTTCCTTCCTTCCTTCCTTCCTTTCTTTCTTTCTTTCTTTCTTTCTTTCTTTCTTTCTTTCTTTCTTTCTTTCCTTCCTTCCTTCCTTCCTTCCTTCCTTCCTTCCTTCCTATATAAAATATAAAATAATGAAATAATGAAATAATTAATTAAATAGTGGGGGTCCCCGAACGCAGTAGTTTTGTGGGCGTCGCACACATTAATTATGTAAATTAAGCCAACTTATGCAAATGGGGGGGCGGGGCATGGTTTGGAAATGCGTGGTGCGTGCATGCGTGCGTGCGTGTGTGCCTTAATTAATTAATTAATTAATTAATCAAATAGCGGGGGTCCCCGAGGGTGTCATCGCGTGCGGGGCGGCGAGCCGGTCCCGTCGGTACCAGGCTCGAGTGCGAGGCCCAAACGGCGGTTGAGCAGGCGCCTTTAGCGTTTTCGAGCTTGGGTATCCGCTATATAATTAATTAATTATCTGCATTAATTATACAAATGAGTTGTGTATATATGAATGCGTTAATTATGTTAATGAGCAAAAGAATGTGGGGCGTGGTCTGCATTAATTATGCTAATTGGGTTGGGGGCGTGGTCTGCATTAATTATGCTAATTAGGTTGGGGGCGTGGTCTGCATAAATTATGCTAATGAGGTCGGGGGCGTGGTCTGCATACATTATGCTAATGAGGTGTGTGGTCTGCGTTAATTATGTTAATGAGCGAAAACAAGTGGTCTGCGTCAAGTAGGTTAATGAGGTGGTCTGCATTAAATATGCTAATGATGTTGGGGGCGTGGTCTGCATTAAATATGCTAATGAGGTTGGGGGCGTGGTCTGCATAAATTATGTTAATTAGGGGCGCGGTCTGCATTAGTTATGTTAATGAGCTAAAACAAGTGGTCTGTGTCAAGTAGGTTAATGAGGTGGTCTGCATTAAATATGCTAATGAGGTTGGGGGCGTGGTCTGCATAAATTATGTTAATTAGGGGCGCGGTCTGCATTAGTTATGTTAATGAGCGAAAACAAGTGGTCTGCGTCAAGTAGGTTAATGAGGTGGTCTGCATTAAATATGCTAATGAGGTTGGGGGCGTGGTCTGCATAAATTATGTTAATTAGGGGCGCTGTCTGCATTAGTTATGTTAATGAGCGAAAACAAGTGGTCTGCGTCAAGTAGGTTAATGAGGTGGTCTGCATTAAATATGCTAATGAGGTTGGGGGCGTGGTCTGCATAAATTATGTTAATTAGGGGCGTGGTCTGCGTTAGTTATGTTAATGAGCGAAAACAAGTGGTCTGCGTCAATTAGGTTAATGAGCTTGGGGGCGTGGTCTGCATTAAATATGCTAATGAGGTTGGGGGCGTGGTCTGCATAAATTATGTTAATTAGGGGCGTGGTCTGCATTAGTTATGTTAATGAGCGAAAACAAGTGGTCTGCGGCAAGTAGGTTAATGAGGTGGTCTGCATTAAATATGCTAATGATGTTGGGGGCGTGGTCTGCATTAAATATGCTAATGAGGTTGGGGGCGTGGTCTGCATAAATTATGTTAATTAGGGGCGTGGTCTGCGTTAGTTATGTTAATGAGCGAAAACAAGTGGTCTGCGTCAAGTAGGTCAATGAGGTGGTCTGCATTAAATATGCTAATGATGTTGGGGGCGTGGTCTGCATAAATTATGTTAATTAGGGGCGTGGTCTGCGTTAGTTATGTTAATGAGCGAAAACAAGTGGTCTGCGTCAAGTAGGTTAATGAGGTGGTCTGCATTAAATATGCTAATGATGTTGGGGGTGTGGTCTGCATTAAATATGCTAATGAGGTTGGGGGCGTGGTCTGCATAAATTATGTTAATTAGGGGCGCTGTCTGCGTTAGTTATGTTAATGAGCGAAAACAAGTGGTCTGCGTCAAGTAGGTTAATGAGGTGGTCTGCATTAAATATGCTAATGAGGTTGGGGGCGTGGTCTGCATAAATTATGTTAATTAGGGGCGTGGTCTGCGTTAGTTATGTTAATGAGCGAAAACAAGTGGTCTGCGTCAAGTAGGTTAATGAGGTGGTCTGCATTAAATATGCTAATGAGGTTGGGGGCGTGGTCTGCATTAAATATGCTAATGAGGTTGGGGGCGTGGTCTGCATAAATTATGTTAATTAGGGGCGTGGTCTGCATTAGTTATGTTAATGAGCGAAAACAAGTGGTCTGCGTCAAGTAGGTTAATGAGGTGGTCTGCATTAAATATGCTAATGAGGTTGGGGGCGTGGTCTGCATAAATTATGTTAATTAGGGGCGTGGTCTGCGTTAGTTATGTTAATGAGCGAAAACAAGTGGTCTGCGTCAAGTAGGTTAATGAGGTGGTCTGCATTAAATATGCTAATGAGGTTGGGGGCATGGTCTGCATTAAATATGCTAATGAGGTTGGGGGTGTGGTCTGCATTAAATATGCTAATGATGTTGGGGGCGTGGTCTGCATAAATTATGTTAATTAGGGGCGTGGTCTGCATTAGTTATGTTAATGAGCGAAAACAAGTGGTCTGCGTCAAGTAGGTTAATGAGGTGGTCTGCATTAAATATGCTAATGAGGTTGGGGGCGTGGTCTGCATAAATTATGTTAATTAGGGGCGTGGTCTGCATTAGTTATGTTAATGAGCGAAAACAAGTGGTCTGCGTCAAGTAGGTTAATGAGGTGGTCTGCATTAAATATGCTAATGATGTTGGGGGCGTGGTCTGCATTAAATATGCTAATGAGGTTGGGGGCGTGGTCTGCATAAATTATGTTAATGAGGGGCGTGGTCTGCGTTAGTTATGTTAATGAGCGAAAACAAGTGGTCTGCGTCAAGTAGGTTAATGAGGTGGTCTGCATTAAATATGCTAATGAGGTTGGGGGCATGGTCTGCATTAAATATGCTAATGAGGTTGGGGGCGTGGTCTGCATAAATTATGTTAATTAGGGGCGTGGTCTGCATTAGTTATGTTAATGAGCGAAAACAAGTGGTCTGCGTCAAGTAGGTCAATGAGGTGGTCTGCATTAAATATGCTAATGATGTTGGGGGCGTGGTCTGCATAAATTATGTTAATTAGGGGCGTGGTCTGCGTTAGTTATGTTAATGAGCGAAAACAAGTGGTCTGCGTCAAGTAGGTTAATGAGGTGGTCTGCATTAAATATGCTAATGATGTTGGGGGCGTGGTCTGCATTAAATATGCTAATGAGGTTGGGGGCGTGGTCTGCATAAATTATGTTAATTAGGGGCGCTGTCTGCGTTAGTTATGTTAATGAGCGAAAACAAGTGGTCTGCGTCAAGTAGGTTAATGAGGTGGTCTGCATTAAATATGCTAATGAGGTTGGGGGCGTGGTCTGCATAAATTATGTTAATTAGGGGCGCTGTCTGCGTTAGTTATGTTAATGAGCGAAAACAAGTGGTCTGCGTCAAGTAGGTTAATGAGGTGGTCTGCATTAAATATGCTAATGATGTTGGGGGCGTGGTCTGCATTAAATATGCTAATGAGGTTGGGGGCGTGGTCTGCATAAATTATGTTAATTAGGGGCGCTGTCTGCGTTAGTTATGTTAATGAGCGAAAACAAGTGGTCTGCGTCAAGTAGGTTAATGAGGTGGTCTGCATTAAATATGCTAATGAGGTTGGGGGCGTGGTCTGCATAAATTATGTTAATTAGGGGCGTGGTCTGCGTTAGTTATGTTAATGAGCGAAAACAAGTGGTCTGCGTCAAGTAGGTTAATGAGGTGGTCTGCATTAAATATGCTAATGAGGTTGGGGGCGTGGTCTGCATAAATTATGTCAATTAGGGGCGTGGTCTGCATTAGTTATGTTAATGAGCGAAAACAAGTGGTCTGCGTCAAGTAGGTTAATGAGGTGGTCTGCATTAAATATGCTAATGAGGTTGGGGGCGTGGTCTGCATAAATTATGTCAATTAGGGGCGTGGTCTGCATTAGTTATGTTAATGAGCGAAAACAAGTGGTCTGCGTCAAGTAGGTTAATGAGGTGGTCTGCATTAAATATGCTAATGATGTTGGGGGCGTGGTCTGCATAAATTATGTTAATTAGGGGCGTGGTCTGCATTAGTTATGTTAATGAGCGAAAACAAGTGGTCTGCGTCAAGTAGGTTAATGAGGTGGTCTGCATTAAATATGCTAATGAGGTTGGGGGCGTGGTCTGCATAAATTATGTTAATTAGGGGCGCTGTCTGCATTAGTTATGTTAATGAGCTAAAACAAGTGGTCTGCGTCAAGTAGGTTAATGAGGTGGTCTGCATTAAATATGCTAATGAGGTTGGGGGCGTGGTCTGCATAAATTATGTTAATTAGGGGCGTGGTCTGCATTAGTTATGTTAATGAGCGAAAACAAGTGGTCTGCGTCAAGTAGGTTAATGAGGTGGTCTGCATTAAATATGCTAATGATGTTGGGGGCGTGGTCTGCATTAAATATGCTAATGAGGTTGGGGGCGTGGTCTGCATAAATTATGTTAATGAGGGGCGTGGTCTGCGTTAGTTATGTTAATGAGCGAAAACAAGTGGTCTGCGTCAATTAGGTTAATGAGCTTGGGGGCGTGGTCTGCATTAAATATGCTAATGAGGTTGGGGGCGTGGTCTGCATAAATTATGTTAATTAGGGGCGTGGTCTGCATTAGTTATGTTAATGAGCGAAAACAAGTGGTCTGCGGCAAGTAGGTTAATGAGGTGGTCTGCATTAAATATGCTAATGAGGTTGGGGGCGTGGTCTGCATAAATTATGTTAATTAGGGGCGTGGTCTGCGTTAGTTATGTTAATGAGCGAAAACAAGTGGTCTGCGTCAAGTAGGTTAATGAGGTGGTCTGCATTAAATATGCTAATGAGGTTGGGGGCATGGTCTGCATTAAATATGCTAATGAGGTTGGGGGCGTGGTCTGCATAAATTATGTTAATTAGGGGCGTGGTCTGCATTAGTTATGTTAATGAGCGAAAACAAGTGGTCTGCGTCAAGTAGGTCAATGAGGTGGTCTGCATTAAATATGCTAATGATGTTGGGGGCGTGGTCTGCATAAATTATGTTAATTAGGGGCGTGGTCTGCGTTAGTTATGTTAATGAGCGAAAACAAGTGGTCTGCGTCAAGTAGGTTAATGAGGTGGTCTGCATTAAATATGCTAATGAGGTTGGGGGCGTGGTCTGCATTAAATATGCTAATGAGGTTGGGGGCGTGGTCTGCATAAATTATGTTAATTAGGGGCGTGGTCTGCATTAGTTATGTTAATGAGCGAAAACAAGTGGTCTGCGGCAAGTAGGTTAATGAGGTGGTCTGCATTAAATATGCTAATGAGGTTGGGGGCGTGGTCTGCATAAATTATGTTAATTAGGGGCGTGGTCTGCGTTAGTTATGTTAATGAGCGAAAACAAGTGGTCTGCGTCAAGTAGGTTAATGAGGTGGTCTGCATTAAATATGCTAATGAGGTTGGGGGCATGGTCTGCATTAAATATGCTAATGAGGTTGGGGGCGTGGTCTGCATAAATTATGTTAATTAGGGGCGTGGTCTGCATTAGTTATGTTAATGAGCGAAAACAAGTGGTCTGCGTCAAGTAGGTCAATGAGGTGGTCTGCATTAAATATGCTAATGATGTTGGGGGCGTGGTCTGCATAAATTATGTTAATTAGGGGCGTGGTCTGCGTTAGTTATGTTAATGAGCGAAAACAAGTGGTCTGCGTCAAGTAGGTTAATGAGGTGGTCTGCATTAAATATGCTAATGATGTTGGGGGCGTGGTCTGCATTAAATATGCTAATGAGGTTGGGGGCGTGGTCTGCATAAATTATGTTAATTAGGGGCGCTGTCTGCGTTAGTTATGTTAATGAGCGAAAACAAGTGGTCTGCGTCAAGTAGGTTAATGAGGTGGTCTGCATTAAATATGCTAATGAGGTTGGGGGCGTGGTCTGCATAAATTATGTTAATTAGGGGCGTGGTCTGCGTTAGTTATGTTAATGAGCGAAAACAAGTGGTCTGCGTCAAGTAGGTTAATGAGGTGGTCTGCATTAAATATGCTAATGAGGTTGGGGGCGTGGTCTGCATAAATTATGTCAATTAGGGGCGTGGTCTGCATTAGTTATGTTAATGAGCGAAAACAAGTGGTCTGCGTCAAGTAGGTTAATGAGGTGGTCTGCATTAAATATGCTAATGAGGTTGGGGGCGTGGTCTGCATAAATTATGTCAATTAGGGGCGTGGTCTGCATTAGTTATGTTAATGAGCGAAAACAAGTGGTCTGCGTCAAGTAGGTTAATGAGGTGGTCTGCATTAAATATGCTAATGATGTTGGGGGCGTGGTCTGCATAAATTATGTTAATTAGGGGCGTGGTCTGCATTAGTTATGTTAATGAGCGAAAACAAGTGGTCTGCGTCAAGTAGGTTAATGAGGTGGTCTGCATTAAATATGCTAATGATGTTGGGGGCGTGGTCTGCATAAATTATGTTAATTAGGGGCGTGGTCTGCGTTAGTTATGTTAATGAGCGAAAACAAGTGGTCTGCGTCAAGTAGGTTAATGAGGTGGTCTGCATTAAATATGCTAATGATGTTGGGGGTGTGGTCTGCATTAAATATGCTAATGAGGTTGGGGGCGTGGTCTGCATAAATTATGTTAATTAGGGGCGCTGTCTGCGTTAGTTATGTTAATGAGCGAAAACAAGTGGTCTGCGTCAAGTAGGTTAATGAGGTGGTCTGCATTAAATATGCTAATGAGGTTGGGGGCGTGGTCTGCATAAATTATGTTAATTAGGGGCGTGGTCTGCGTTAGTTATGTTAATGAGCGAAAACAAGTGGTCTGCGTCAAGTAGGTTAATGAGGTGGTCTGCATTAAATATGCTAATGAGGTTGGGGGCGTGGTCTGCATTAAATATGCTAATGAGGTTGGGGGCGTGGTCTGCATAAATTATGTTAATTAGGGGCGTGGTCTGCATTAGTTATGTTAATGAGCGAAAACAAGTGGTCTGCGTCAAGTAGGTTAATGAGGTGGTCTGCATTAAATATGCTAATGAGGTTGGGGGCGTGGTCTGCATAAATTATGTCAATTAGGGGCGTGGTCTGCATTAGTTATGTTAATGAGCGAAAACAAGTGGTCTGCGTCAAGTAGGTTAATGAGGTGGTCTGCATTAAATATGCTAATGATGTTGGGGGCGTGGTCTGCATAAATTATGTTAATTAGGGGCGTGGTCTGCATTAGTTATGTTAATGAGCGAAAACAAGTGGTCTGCGTCAAGTAGGTTAATGAGGTGGTCTGCATTAAATATGCTAATGATGTTGGGGGCGTGGTCTGCATAAATTATGTTAATTAGGGGCGTGGTCTGCGTTAGTTATGTTAATGAGCGAAAACAAGTGGTCTGCGTCAAGTAGGTTAATGAGGTGGTCTGCATTAAATATGCTAATGATGTTGGGGGTGTGGTCTGCATTAAATATGCTAATGAGGTTGGGGGCGTGGTCTGCATAAATTATGTTAATTAGGGGCGCTGTCTGCGTTAGTTATGTTAATGAGCGAAAACAAGTGGTCTGCGTCAAGTAGGTTAATGAGGTGGTCTGCATTAAATATGCTAATGAGGTTGGGGGCGTGGTCTGCATAAATTATGTTAATTAGGGGCGTGGTCTGCGTTAGTTATGTTAATGAGCGAAAACAAGTGGTCTGCGTCAAGTAGGTTAATGAGGTGGTCTGCATTAAATATGCTAATGAGGTTGGGGGCGTGGTCTGCATTAAATATGCTAATGAGGTTGGGGGCGTGGTCTGCATAAATTATGTTAATTAGGGGCGTGGTCTGCATTAGTTATGTTAATGAGCGAAAACAAGTGGTCTGCGTCAAGTAGGTTAATGAGGTGGTCTGCATTAAATATGCTAATGAGGTTGGGGGCGTGGTCTGCATAAATTATGTTAATTAGGGGCGTGGTCTGCGTTAGTTATGTTAATGAGCGAAAACAAGTGGTCTGCGTCAAGTAGGTTAATGAGGTGGTCTGCATTAAATATGCTAATGAGGTTGGGGGCATGGTCTGCATTAAATATGCTAATGAGGTTGGGGGCGTGGTCTGCATTAAATATGCTAATGATGTTGGGGGCGTGGTCTGCATAAATTATGTTAATTAGGGGCGTGGTCTGCATTAGTTATGTTAATGAGCGAAAACAAGTGGTCTGCGTCAAGTAGGTTAATGAGGTGGTCTGCATTAAATATGCTAATGAGGTTGGGGGCGTGGTCTGCATAAATTATGTTAATTAGGGGCGCTGTCTGCATTAGTTATGTTAATGAGCTAAAACAAGTGGTCTGCGTCAAGTAGGTTAATGAGGTGGTCTGCATTAAATATGCTAATGAGGTTGGGGGCGTGGTCTGCATAAATTATGTTAATTAGGGGCGTGGTCTGCATTAGTTATGTTAATGAGCGAAAACAAGTGGTCTGCGTCAAGTAGGTTAATGAGGTGGTCTGCATTAAATATGCTAATGATGTTGGGGGCGTGGTCTGCATTAAATATGCTAATGAGGTTGGGGGCGTGGTCTGCATAAATTATGTTAATGAGGGGCGTGGTCTGCGTTAGTTATGTTAATGAGCGAAAACAAGTGGTCTGCGTCAAGTAGGTTAATGAGGTGGTCTGCATTAAATATGCTAATGAGGTTGGGGGCATGGTCTGCATTAAATATGCTAATGAGGTTGGGGGCGTGGTCTGCATAAATTATGTTAATTAGGGGCGCTGTCTGCATTAGTTATGTTAATGAGCTAAAACAAGTGGTCTGCGTCAAGTAGGTTAATGAGGTGGTCTGCATTAAATATGCTAATGAGGTTGGGGGCGTGGTCTGCATAAATTATGTTAATTAGGGGCGCTGTCTGCGTTAGTTATGTTAATGAGCGAAAACAAGTGGTCTGCGTCAAGTAGGTTAATGAGGTGGTCTGCATTAAATATGCTAATGATGTTGGGGGCGTGGTCTGCATTAAATATGCTAATGAGGTTGGGGGCGTGGTCTGCATAAATTATGTTAATTAGGGGCGCTGTCTGCGTTAGTTATGTTAATGAGCGAAAACAAGTGGTCTGCGTCAAGTAGGTTAATGAGGTGGTCTGCATTAAATATGCTAATGAGGTTGGGGGCGTGGTCTGCATAAATTATGTTAATTAGGGGCGTGGTCTGCGTTAGTTATGTTAATGAGCGAAAACAAGTGGTCTGCGTCAAGTAGGTTAATGAGGTGGTCTGCATTAAATATGCTAATGAGGTTGGGGGCGTGGTCTGCATAAATTATGTCAATTAGGGGCGTGGTCTGCATTAGTTATGTTAATGAGCGAAAACAAGTGGTCTGCGTCAAGTAGGTTAATGAGGTGGTCTGCATTAAATATGCTAATGAGGTTGGGGGCGTGGTCTGCATAAATTATGTCAATTAGGGGCGTGGTCTGCATTAGTTATGTTAATGAGCGAAAACAAGTGGTCTGCGTCAAGTAGGTTAATGAGGTGGTCTGCATTAAATATGCTAATGATGTTGGGGGCGTGGTCTGCATAAATTATGTTAATTAGGGGCGTGGTCTGCATTAGTTATGTTAATGAGCGAAAACAAGTGGTCTGCGTCAAGTAGGTTAATGAGGTGGTCTGCATTAAATATGCTAATGATGTTGGGGGCGTGGTCTGCATAAATTATGTTAATTAGGGGCGTGGTCTGCGTTAGTTATGTTAATGAGCGAAAACAAGTGGTCTGCGTCAAGTAGGTTAATGAGGTGGTCTGCATTAAATATGCTAATGATGTTGGGGGTGTGGTCTGCATTAAATATGCTAATGAGGTTGGGGGCGTGGTCTGCATAAATTATGTTAATTAGGGGCGCTGTCTGCGTTAGTTATGTTAATGAGCGAAAACAAGTGGTCTGCGTCAAGTAGGTTAATGAGGTGGTCTGCATTAAATATGCTAATGAGGTTGGGGGCGTGGTCTGCATAAATTATGTTAATTAGGGGCGTGGTCTGCGTTAGTTATGTTAATGAGCGAAAACAAGTGGTCTGCGTCAAGTAGGTTAATGAGGTGGTCTGCATTAAATATGCTAATGAGGTTGGGGGCGTGGTCTGCATTAAATATGCTAATGAGGTTGGGGGCGTGGTCTGCATAAATTATGTTAATTAGGGGCGTGGTCTGCATTAGTTATGTTAATGAGCGAAAACAAGTGGTCTGCGTCAAGTAGGTTAATGAGGTGGTCTGCATTAAATATGCTAATGAGGTTGGGGGCGTGGTCTGCATAAATTATGTTAATTAGGGGCGTGGTCTGCGTTAGCTATGTTAATGAGCGAAAACAAGTGGTCTGCGTCAAGTAGGTTAATGAGGTGGTCTGCATTAAATATGCTAATGAGGTTGGGGGCGTGGTCTGCATTAAATATGCTAATGAGGTTGGGGGCGTGGTCTGCATAAATTATGTTAATTAGGGGCGTGGTCTGCATTAGTTATGTTAATGAGCGAAAACAAGTGGTCTGCGTCAAGTAGGTTAATGAGGTGGTCTGCATTAAATATGCTAATGAGGTTGGGGGCGTGGTCTGCATAAATTATGTTAATTAGGGGCGTGGTCTGCGTTAGTTATGTTAATGAGCGAAAACAAGTGGTCTGCGTCAAGTAGGTTAATGAGGTGGTCTGCATTAAATATGCTAATGAGGTTGGGGGCATGGTCTGCATTAAATATGCTAATGAGGTTGGGGGCGTGGTCTGCATTAAATATGCTAATGATGTTGGGGGCGTGGTCTGCATAAATTATGTTAATTAGGGGCGTGGTCTGCATTAGTTATGTTAATGAGCGAAAACAAGTGGTCTGCGTCAAGTAGGTTAATGAGGTGGTCTGCATTAAATATGCTAATGAGGTTGGGGGCGTGGTCTGCATAAATTATGTTAATTAGGGGCGCTGTCTGCATTAGTTATGTTAATGAGCTAAAACAAGTGGTCTGCGTCAAGTAGGTTAATGAGGTGGTCTGCATTAAATATGCTAATGAGGTTGGGGGCGTGGTCTGCATAAATTATGTTAATTAGGGGCGTGGTCTGCATTAGTTATGTTAATGAGCGAAAACAAGTGGTCTGCGTCAAGTAGGTTAATGAGGTGGTCTGCATTAAATATGCTAATGATGTTGGGGGCGTGGTCTGCATTAAATATGCTAATGAGGTTGGGGGCGTGGTCTGCATAAATTATGTTAATGAGGGGCGTGGTCTGCGTTAGTTATGTTAATGAGCGAAAACAAGTGGTCTGCGTCAAGTAGGTTAATGAGGTGGTCTGCATTAAATATGCTAATGAGGTTGGGGGCATGGTCTGCATTAAATATGCTAATGAGGTTGGGGGCGTGGTCTGCATAAATTATGTTAATTAGGGGCGCTGTCTGCATTAGTTATGTTAATGAGCTAAAACAAGTGGTCTGCGTCAAGTAGGTTAATGAGGTGGTCTGCATTAAATATGCTAATGAGGTTGGGGGCGTGGTCTGCATAAATTATGTTAATTAGGGGCGCTGTCTGCGTTAGTTATGTTAATGAGCGAAAACAAGTGGTCTGCGTCAAGTAGGTTAATGAGGTGGTCTGCATTAAATATGCTAATGATGTTGGGGGCGTGGTCTGCATTAAATATGCTAATGAGGTTGGGGGCGTGGTCTGCATAAATTATGTTAATTAGGGGCGCTGTCTGCGTTAGTTATGTTAATGAGCGAAAACAAGTGGTCTGCGTCAAGTAGGTTAATGAGGTGGTCTGCATTAAATATGCTAATGAGGTTGGGGGCGTGGTCTGCATAAATTATGTTAATTAGGGGCGTGGTCTGCGTTAGTTATGTTAATGAGCGAAAACAAGTGGTCTGCGTCAAGTAGGTTAATGAGGTGGTCTGCATTAAATATGCTAATGAGGTTGGGGGCGTGGTCTGCATAAATTATGTCAATTAGGGGCGTGGTCTGCATTAGTTATGTTAATGAGCGAAAACAAGTGGTCTGCGTCAAGTAGGTTAATGAGGTGGTCTGCATTAAATATGCTAATGAGGTTGGGGGCGTGGTCTGCATAAATTATGTCAATTAGGGGCGTGGTCTGCATTAGTTATGTTAATGAGCGAAAACAAGTGGTCTGCGTCAAGTAGGTTAATGAGGTGGTCTGCATTAAATATGCTAATGATGTTGGGGGCGTGGTCTGCATAAATTATGTTAATTAGGGGCGTGGTCTGCATTAGTTATGTTAATGAGCGAAAACAAGTGGTCTGCGTCAAGTAGGTTAATGAGGTGGTCTGCATTAAATATGCTAATGAGGTTGGGGGCGTGGTCTGCATAAATTATGTTAATTAGGGGCGCTGTCTGCATTAGTTATGTTAATGAGCTAAAACAAGTGGTCTGCGTCAAGTAGGTTAATGAGGTGGTCTGCATTAAATATGCTAATGAGGTTGGGGGCGTGGTCTGCATAAATTATGTTAATTAGGGGCGTGGTCTGCATTAGTTATGTTAATGAGCGAAAACAAGTGGTCTGCGTCAAGTAGGTTAATGAGGTGGTCTGCATTAAATATGCTAATGATGTTGGGGGCGTGGTCTGCATTAAATATGCTAATGAGGTTGGGGGCGTGGTCTGCATAAATTATGTTAATGAGGGGCGTGGTCTGCGTTAGTTATGTTAATGAGCGAAAACAAGTGGTCTGCGTCAATTAGGTTAATGAGCTTGGGGGCGTGGTCTGCATTAAATATGCTAATGAGGTTGGGGGCGTGGTCTGCATAAATTATGTTAATTAGGGGCGTGGTCTGCATTAGTTATGTTAATGAGCGAAAACAAGTGGTCTGCGTCAAGTAGGTTAATGAGGTGGTCTGCATTAAATATGCTAATGAGGTTGGGGGCGTGGTCTGCATAAATTATGTTAATTAGGGGCGTGGTCTGCGTTAGTTATGTTAATGAGCGAAAACAAGTGGTCTGCGTCAAGTAGGTTAATGAGGTGGTCTGCATTAAATATGCTAATGAGGTTGGGGGCGTGGTCTGCATAAATTATGTCAATTAGGGGCGTGGTCTGCATTAGTTATGTTAATGAGCGAAAACAAGTGGTCTGCGTCAAGTAGGTTAATGAGGTGGTCTGCATTAAATATGCTAATGATGTTGGGGGCGTGGTCTGCATAAATTATGTTAATTAGGGGCGTGGTCTGCATTAGTTATGTTAATGAGCGAAAACAAGTGGTCTGCGTCAAGTAGGTTAATGAGGTGGTCTGCATTAAATATGCTAATGAGGTTGGGGGCGTGGTCTGCATAAATTATGTTAATTAGGGGCGCTGTCTGCATTAGTTATGTTAATGAGCTAAAACAAGTGGTCTGCGTCAAGTAGGTTAATGAGGTGGTCTGCATTAAATATGCTAATGAGGTTGGGGGCGTGGTCTGCATAAATTATGTTAATTAGGGGCGCTGTCTGCATTAGTTATGTTAATGAGCTAAAACAAGTGGTCTGCGTCAAGTAGGTTAATGAGGTGGTCTGCATTAAATATGCTAATGAGGTTGGGGGCGTGGTCTGCATAAATTATGTTAATTAGGGGCGCGGTCTGCATTAGTTATGTTAATGAGCGAAAACAAGTGGTCTGCGTCAAGTAGGTCAATGAGGTGGTCTGCATTAAATATGCTAATGATGTTGGGGGCGTGGTCTGCATAAATTATGTTAATTAGGGGCGTGGTCTGCGTTAGTTATGTTAATGAGCGAAAACAAGTGGTCTGCGTCAAGTAGGTTAATGAGGTGGTCTGCATTAAATATGCTAATGATGTTGGGGGCGTGGTCTGCATTAAATATGCTAATGAGGTTGGGGGCGTGGTCTGCATAAATTATGTTAATTAGGGGCGCTGTCTGCGTTAGTTATGTTAATGAGCGAAAACAAGTGGTCTGCGTCAAGTAGGTTAATGAGGTGGTCTGCATTAAATATGCTAATGATGTTGGGGGCGTGGTCTGCATTAAATATGTTAATTAGGGGCGTGGTCTGCATTAGTTATGTTAATGAGCGAAAACAAGTGGTCTGCGTCAAGTAGGTTAATGAGGTGGTCTGCATTAAATATGCTAATGAGGTTGGGGGCGTGGTCTGCATAAATTATGTTATTGAGGGGCGTGGTCTGCATATATTATGTTAATGAGGGGCGTGGTCTGCGTGTGTGTGCACGTACATGAGCGCGTGTGCACGTACATGAGCGAAAAAAGAAAAAAAAAAGTAGTGAGCGAGCGAAAAAAAAAAAAAAAAAAAAAGTACAGTGAGCAAAGTGCACGTTCACGTGCACGAGCGTGCTCGTGCACGTACATGAGCGCGTGTGCACGTACATGAATGAGCGAAAAAAAAAAAAAAAGTACAGTGAGCGAGCGAAAAAAAAATACAGTGAGCAATGTGCACTCACTGTATTTGTGCGCAAATTAATTAATAAATTAATAAAGTGCGTGTGCACGGGTACTCGGGGCCCAACGGAGCGCCTGGTGGCCCCTGGTGGAGCGGCGCCGGCCAGAGTGGTCCCCTGTCCCGGTTTTCGGGGTCTGGGGCCGGCCCTGGGAGTCCACGGGGGTCCCCGAGGCTGTCATCGCGTGCGGGGCGGCGAGCCGGTCCCGTGGGTACCAGGCTCGAGCGCGAGGCCCAAACGGCGGTTGAGCAGGTGCCTTTAGCGTTTTCGAGCTTGGGTATCCGCTATAGACGAACGAACCAATAAATAAATAAATAAATAAATGAATAAAGTGCACGTTTTTTCGAACGAACGAACGAACGAACGAACCCGAACGAACGAACGAACGAACGAACGAACGAACGAACGAACGAACGAACGAACACAAACAAACAAACAAACAAACAAACAAACAAACAAACAAACAAACAAACAAACAAACAAATAAATAGATTATGCTCGCCACATTATGCTAATGAGGGCGTTAAGGTAGGTTTCCCCAGCGCGTAAAAAATGCAGATGACCATGTAACTGAAGGGGAGGAGCTTATTGTACGTATGCAAATTGGGGGCGGTGCATGGTTTGGTATTTGAAACATGCCGTCCGCTAAATCAGTGGTTCTCATGGTATTCCACAAGTGTTGCACTGGCCGTCCGCCGAGCGCAAGGAAGTGTTGCTCAACTAGAGGAACCTATGTTTGGTGGTTACTGCATCGTCTATTTCTCACTTGAGATATAACAACAACAAAAAAAAACATTCTTGAGAGCAACGTTTAGTTGTGAACGACACTCTGTGTTTGTTTACTGTAAGCAAGGAAACATTCAGTTACTACCTCATTAAAACAAAAAAATAATGATAAAAGCCCATCTACACGTTCTTGTCCCATCTCTAGTGTGTAGGGAGGGAGGATACCTGTGTTACCAGGTACATGAGAAATAAGCATCCTGAGCAGTGCAATGAACAGGTGCCAGACAGAGCATTTTCTTTTTAATTTATGTTTTTATAATTATTATTATTATTATTTAACATGTCCTTGACATGAAAACGTTTGAGAACCACATGGTTTGAACAATAGTTAGCTGATATTTAGGGAAGGCTACGTAGGGGACTTAAGAAGACATGCCTGCTTATAACAAGCAGACATGGCAACGCTAGGAGCCATTCAGCGTTGCCAGACTTTGCGAGAGAAACAAGCAGACAGGTTTATTTGTTTATTTGAAAAGGATCCCCATTAGCTGATGCCGTAGCAATCCGCTAGTTTTCCTAGGGTCCATACACAGATATATTACAAATACATTTTTAAAAAGCAATGCAATAAAAAAACAACAACAACAACAACAACACAATAAAACTACAACGGTTCATGAAAACAAGACCAAAATACTGTAAGAGACAAGTGCTGGTCACTGATCAGTGATCAGTCAAACTTTAATGTTGTTTTAGAGTCCAGTGCTTCTGAAACTTGAAACTTGTATAATTGTCTACAAAGGGTCCAATTGGTTCCATGTGTAAACTCTCAGAGTTAAGCAGGTCCTTGCAAATAAAACCTGAAAGAACCACTAGTAATAGTTGGACTCATAATGTACCATAGTGTCGGAGTAAATAAATGTTGTAGGCCTACACATTCTGAAGAAAACATGCAGACATGAAATTAGGTAATTGAGTCTTTCGTGTAAAACTGAAAATCCTAAATGTGCCACAAATGGACGGGGTCCGGGGCGCAGGGGTCCGGGGCCCCTATAGGCTAGGCTGCAATGCCAGCCTGACAGCATGTCCCGGGTTTGAATCCTCCCCATCTCTCTCCCCATTTCCCATCCGTCTACTGTCCTATCAATAAAGGCATAAAAGCCCCCCAAAAAACATGATGATCGTGATGCTATATTAACTATAATGCTGCTGTGGACCCCCTGGAACCCCCTCAAGGACCCCTGGGGGTCCCCGGACCCCACTTTGAGAGCCACACACACATTTGGAAGAATCATATATGTCAGACCAGAGGTTCTCAAAGTGAGTCCGGGGACCCCCAGTGGGTCCTTGGGGGGGTTCCAGGGGGTCCCCAGCTTAATTAGTTGATCTAGCATCAAAATCAGTACATAAAAATAAATGTACGATTGAAGTGAAGCGTGAATATTCACGTCTTTCCACCCGAGTATACGGTAGACTAGGTCACAGAGAAATATTCGTTTTCATCAGAACTGACTGAAAATAACTTCATACTTGATGTTTAACCACTTGAAACCCACTATCCCTATTCTGGAGGGAAGGTTCACCAAAAATAGCAGATCTACAAGGTCACAACCCTGAAAACCCCTGCTATAGAGATACTCAAACAGAACCTGTGAGCCACTGTGTCCAGGGTCCAGTTGATAAAATTACACTAATGATACTTCTGTTTTTCATTGGTGTCTTACCGGTATGTTGTCCATCTTAACACCTGACACTGTTTACTGGCAAATTAAACATATTGTGATTGTTGAATTTCCATGAGAGGGCAAAATCTCTAAATATCTCCAAAGCATCCGTCCATTTTGGGTTAATTTGGGGATTGATTGATTGATTGATTGATTGGTTGGTGGGCCAGTCATAAGGCCTGAGTTTGAGTATCACTGCTACAGTATAGAGCACTTAATGCTTTGCTACACACTCACACAACAGAGGATAAAGAATATACAGTACATGTATAAACAGTTGCAAACAGCATGGTTCTAAAACGGTTTGGTATCAAGGACCTCCATAACTAAATAACTAATAAATAAATGACAGTTATAATACCTAATAATAAATATACCTAATAATAATAATACATAATACTAGAGTTATATATCGTCACTGTCGGGCAGAAACCTCGTATCTCAAAGTTTCACATTTGTAAATTTGTTCGCTAAGCAAAGCCCTGCTTCATCATACAAGGCCCTCGCACAGGTAGTGAAAACAGCAGATCTACAAGCACACAACGCCTCGCGGTGCGAGGCGTTGTGTGCTTGTAGATCTGCTGTTTTCACTAGTTTAAATCATTTTTAAAATGATAAATGCAAAACAAAGAGTTTTGGACATCAAGGTTTCCACCCGACAACGACAATATAATACTTATAAACATAAGCAGAGGAAATCACACCTGATTGATGTACAGATTACAATAGCCAGATTCAAGTGAAAAAAGCGAGAGAGAAAATGCAAGAAAAGAGAATACATTGACGGGATTGTGGCGTTAGAATATGATATCATTGATGTTACGAATAATGTGATATGTCTCAACCATGCAGTGGTTCTCAAAGTGGGCTCTGGCCGGGGACCCCCAGCAGTCTGAAGGGGTTTCAGGGGGTCCCCAGCAAAACGAGTTGATATCTGATCAGAATCACAATACATCCGCTATTTGAAACTAGTTGATCTACAAGCCCTACCCCTTAGTTAAGCTGTAACATCAGAATCACTTGAACCAAACGCTGCTCTATAAAGCTGTTGGAAAATAGACAACCTACAGATTGTGATGAACTGTGAGCTTGTAGATCGGCTATTTTTGAAAGAAAGTCGTGAAAATCTGTGCAAATCTTTGAATATATGTATTTTTCGAGCGAACGTTTGTGAATCTAATTTTGCTTCTGGGTGGTCCCTGGAACTAGATATTTTGAAATGGGGGTCCGTAGCCAAATAAATATCATTTTGGGGGCCCTTCACATGAAAAGGTTTGAGCACCACTGACATAGTAGTCTCTCAAGAACAGGCTAACTGAGCTCCAGTTGAGTCAAAAGGACCTTTTCTTTGACGATGGCTGACATAAAAACATAGGGTTTTTCCAAAAATCTTAGAAGGATTCAAAAGACACTTATAGAATCGGGTCAAAATTCAAATTTTCACTATTAAAAAAAAAATTGCAGATCTACAAGCTCGCAGCTGTGAGGTTGGAGATGTGCTGATGTAAACAGGGATGGCATGGTGCAGCGGTTACACTCCTGGACTCTGTATTTGAGGGCCCGGGTTCAAATCCCACTGCAGATGTGTTGGTGAGAAGATGCCTCGTGAGCTTGTAGATCTGCTGTTTTGGAGAATTCTTTTTTGTAAGTTTTAGAAAATATATATTTTAAAAGCCAACATTTGTAACTCAATTATTTGCTTCTGGCTGGTCCCTGGCCAAATACATGTCATTTTGGGGGTCCTTGACATGAAAAAGTTTGAGAACCACTGATATAGAAGACATTATTTATAGAATCGGTTCAAAAATATTCAAAGACTTGCACAAATGTTCAAGATAATTAAAAAAATGGCAGATCTACGAGCTCGCAGCTGGAAGCTTGTTCATCTGCTACTTGTCGCAGGGACGACATGGTGTAGTGGCTACGCTCCTGGAGGCGGGGGTTCGAATTCCGCTTGGCGCGTGTGCATTTTCTGGGTGACCTCGTAGATCTGCTGTTTTTGAATAGCCAACATACAAACGGATACAGTGGTTCAAATGAATGTGACGCTATGTTAACTACTTTTCCTGGGGACCCCCTGGGACGCGATCCGCGACCCTTGCGTGGTCCCCAGACCGCCGGATACAAGCTCACAGTGAGAGCTTGTAGATCTGCTGTTTTGGAAAGTTCCTCGACAGTACGAATAACAGTCTAAGTCCGTATTTTTGGATAAAGATATGTTTTTGATTTACCAGACTGTAAACCACACACTAGAAGTTTTTAAACTCTTAAAGTCTTAATGTACTCCTCTCTCATTTTGTTGAATTATATTTTTTTACTTCACTCATATATATTAGGAATTATAAGACATAATACTTACGGCAAGTGGATGTAAAGATTGCCGAGCGGCCTTGGCAGCAAATCAATGGAGTCCAGTCCAGTGGCGACCTTCAATCATGTTTATTTCATTTTTTTACAAACTTTTTTCAACTTTTTCCGACAGTCTCCTCTGTACCTGTCATCTCATCCGAAACACACAGACTGACTCCTTTTTATATGGTGGGCCCCTACTCCCTAACTGGCCCATACCATTTCCCAGGTACTCCAATACATTCCCTCCCCATAAAACACAATACCAATGTACCTAAAACACTAGCACAGGGATATGCTCCTTTAATTCATATTATCATTTACCGCTATGCCCACTACTATATGTAGACACCCACCATACATTAGTAAATGCATTAGAATCATTCTCAATCTCCCCTCTATCCACTACCCACTTGGCTTCATCCTCCCAGGACTATAAATAGGGTGAGTGTTCCCGG
This sequence comes from Nannobrachium achirus, assembly GCF_963921795.1. Classification (NCBI taxonomy): domain Eukaryota; kingdom Metazoa; phylum Chordata; class Actinopteri; order Myctophiformes; family Myctophidae; genus Nannobrachium; species Nannobrachium achirus. Next base: position 40,154,707 of record NC_137822.1, on the reverse strand, counting down.
AGGGAACTCTTTTGCCCGAACACCACCCTGGGAGGAGGAGAACAGACAAAGGTAAGTTTATCACAGCTTTACATTCCCTTCACACATCTTGCCATTCTACTTGTCAATTCAAAGTATACTTCTACTGTTGACTCCCAGAACTAATGTGTTTTATCTTTTCATTTGTAGGTGTACAATGGGACCAGCAAGTCTACAGTGAAATCCACAGACAGTTCAGCAACACCAAACATATCAAACCCCCCCTGACCCTCATTAAATGCCTTTGTTACACTCTGTGTCTTTCTTTAACCATTACAATACCTATGCAGAATTAGTTTTAGTAACAGCGCCCCGTCGTTACGGTGGAAAAACAGTATATCTGCAGCAGTTTGTGGAACAACAGTATAAGTCCGTACAAGCAATATCAAAATCGACAATTAAACAAAATGAGGGGGGATTGCATTAACAATTTAACAGATTAAAAATGACTATAAGATGGTGGTTTACAGTCTGGTAAATCCAAAAAAATATGTATTCCAAAAAATTCAAATATGGACTTACTGTACTGTTACTACTGTTATTCGTCTCAGGTACTCTGTGAATATTTTGACACCGTTCTATCAATGTCTTCTAAATCAGTGGTTCTCAAACTTTTTCATGTCAAGGACCCCCAGGATTACATGTATTTGGTCGCGGACCCCCATCTCAAAATACATATGCCATCACCGTGCCATCACTCAATGTCCATGACATGAACCACATTAAACGTTCACTTTGAAAATACACATATTCAAAGATTTGCACACAGTTTTGACGACTTTTCAAAAATAGCAGATCTACAAGCTCGCAGCGCGGCACTCGGTGCCGCGGTCGGGCCTCTCGCAGTCGGGCCTCTCGCAGACCGCCATGACACGGTGTCAAAATCACCAAGTGATTTTTCAGCACACTCATGTAATGAAATCCTTTGCCACACTCAGCACACGTATAGCATGTTTCATCTCTATGAGAGCTCATGACGTGTTCTTTCAGGAGGCTCCTGTCATCTAAGAGTTCACTGCACTGGTAACAACTAAAGGGTTTTACACATGTATGAACAGTTTTGACGACTTTTCAAAAATAGCAGATCTACAAGCTCGCAGCGCGGCACTCGGTGCCGCGGTCGGGCCTCTCGCAGTCGGGCCTCTCGCAGACAACAGTTTTAAGACTGCGAGAGGCCCGACCGCCATGACACTTTAAAACTGCGAGAGGCCCGACCGCCATGACACTGTGGACAAGTTTTAAGACTGCGAGAGGCCCGACCGCCATGACGCTGTGGACAACAGTTTTAAGACTGTGAGAGGCCCGACCGCCATGACACGGTGTCAAAATCACCAAGTGATTTTTCAGCACACTCATGTAATGAAATCCTTTGCCACACTCAGCACACGTATAGCATGTTTCATCTCTATGAGAGCTCATGACGTGTTCTTTCAGGAGGCTCCTGTCATCTAAGAGTTCACTGCACTGGTAACAACTAAAGGGTTTTACACATGTATGAACAGTTTTGACGACTTTTCAAAAATAGCAGATCTACAAGCTCGCAGCGCGGCACTCGGTGCCGCGGTCGGGCCTCTCGCAGTCGGGCCTCTCGCAGACAACAGTTTTAAGACTGCGAGAGGCCCGACCGCCATGACACTTTAAAACTGCGAGAGGCCCGACCGCCATGACACTGTGGACAAGTTTTAAGACTGCGAGAGGCCCGACCGCCATGACGCTGTGGACAACAGTTTTAAGACTGTGAGAGGCCCGACCGCCATGACACGGTGTCAAAATCACCAAGTGATTTTTCAGCACACTCATGTAATGAAATCCTTTGCCACACTCAGCACACGTATAGCATGTTTCATCTCTATGAGAGCTCATGACGTGTTCTTTCAGGAGGCTCCTGTCATCTAAGAGTTCACTGCACTGGTAACAACTAAAGGGTTTTACACATGTATGAACCCTCATGTGTCGTCTCAGCATCGTCAAGGAACTAAAGAATTTGCCACAATCTGTACATCTAATGGGCTTTCCTCCTGCATGAGTAACCAGGTGTTTTCTCAGGTCATGTATCTGACTACATCTTTTGCCACACTCGGTTCATGTGCTGTTCCAGGTTAGACCTGTAAAAAAAGACTTTGTCACACTCTGTACAACTAAAGCATTTCTTTCCTGTCTGACTGCTCGTGGCTGGAGTTTGTTGTGACGACGAGTCCCGGGACAGCTCGTTGCTCAGAACAAGAGAGGAGCTGGTCGTCACTAGGCGGTTGTGATGATGGTACCCAGTAGTTTAAATCAGCTTGTGTTTTCATGTGTTCAGTTGAGGTGCTGGCTAGAGGCTCTGTGTCTCTGTTTTCATCGTCATCATCTTCACGGTCTTTGCAGTAGCTCTTCTTCCTGTTCCTCTTTAACTCATTTAGGCCTGAACACATTATGACGCAATATTTTATGCTTTAAATATAAAACAATAGCAGATATACAAGCTCACAGCGCGGCACCGAGTGCCGCGCTGCGAGCTTGTAGATCTGCTATTTTTGAAAAATCGTGAAAATTAGAATTTTGACCCCATTCTATAAGTGTCTTTTGAATCCTTCTAAGACTTGTGGAAAATACCTATGTTTCTATGTCAGCAATCTGGCCAGCCATCGTCAAAGAAAAGGTCCTTTTCACTTAAAGGACAACTTTATTTTTTTTACAACAAGGGTTCATATTTTAGATTGTAATTAAAGAATGTAAAAGATGAGTGTTAAAATTATTTAATTTACTTCTTTCTATTGTTTTAGAGATTCTTATTTCAGTGGTTGGGGGCATGCGTACAAGTGGCTAAATAGGTCATTTTACACAGAATAAGCCCATTCCCAAGATACAACGCAACTTTTCATGGTTGGATGTGACTTATGGGGGCTAGAAGTGTTACTGTAAATAGCAATAAAGAAACTGCTGGCTTATTGTGTCTTAAAATACATATTTAGCCACTTGTACGCATGCCCCCATGCGTATGCATGCCCCACATTTTAGCACGGTAAACGTGATAAAACAATAGAACGAAGCAAATGGAAACATTTTAACACTCACTTTTTCTTTTCTCTAATTACAATCTAAAATATGAACCCTTGTTGTAAAAAAACAAAGTTGTCCTTTAACTGGAGCTCAGTTAGTCTGTTCTCGAGAGACTCAGTGGTTCTCAAACCTTTTTATGTGAAGGACCCCCAAAATGAAATTTATTTGGCCACGGACCCCCATTTCAAAATATCTAGTTCCAGGGACCACCCAGAAGCAAAATTTGAGTTACAAACGATCGCTTCACGACTTTTTCAAAAATAGCAGATCTACAAGCTCGCAGCGCGGCACTCGGTGCCGCGCTGTGAGCTTGTATATCTGCTATTTTTCACTGGTTAAAACAGTCACAGATTTTCACGACTTTTTCAAAAATAGCAGATCTACAAGCTCGCAGCGCGGCACTCGGTGCCGCGCTGTGAGCTTGTATATCTGCTATTTTTCAACGGTTAAAGCATTCAATAGTCGGGTAAACAATTAAAGGGTTTCTCTCCTGAAAACTAACCAGGTGTTAATGACTAACCAGGTGTTAATGTTAATTTTCATCTTTCGTTCCCTGTGTGTGTCCTCACGGATGGAGTTTGCTTTGATGATTTCAGGTCTTGGAACAGCTTCGAGTTCAGTTTGTTTAGACAGCGTGAGACATCATGTGTGATTTCAGGGCATTCATAGCAACAAATACTTTAGCGCACTCGGGCAATGTGCAGGCCATGAGGTTTTCATCTCCATGAGAGCTCATGTGTTCTTTCAGGAGGCTCCTGTCATCAAAGACCTGACTGCACCGGCAGCAACGTAAGGGTTTTTCTCCTGTATGAAGAATCAGGTGTGATTTCAGACTACCTTTGTAATCAAAGACTTTTCCACACTCTGTACATGTGAAGGGGTTCTCTCCTGCATGAGAAACCAGGTGGTGTCTCAGGTCACTCACTTGAATAAATACTTTGCCACAGTCGCAGATAAAACGTTTGTCAGCTGTATGAATTCTCATGTGTGCTTTCAGATGCCCCCTGTAACGAAAGTCTTGGCCGCACTGGCTACAAGCAAAGCCTCTATGAACCCTCATGTGTCGTTTCAGTTGAGTCGGGTAAGCAAAGACTTTGTCACACTGTGTACAACTAAAGCATTTGTTCTCTGTCTGACTGCTCGTGGGTGGAGTTTGTTGCGATGATGACGACCCAGCATCCTCATCTGGTCTTTGAAGCGATTCCTCTTCCATCCTTAGAGGTTCTGGTTCCAAACCGAAGCCTTTGCTATTGGCCGCACTCGTCGAGGTTTTTGAACCTGCGTGAGTGTTCACGTGTCGCTTCAGATAAGCCGTCGAACCAAAGACTTTGCCACAGTCAGTGCACGTATAGCTATTAACTGTACTGGTGGAGGTTTCTTTTGCATGAGTGATCATGTGTAGCTTCAGAAGACCCGGTCCAGCAAAGACTCTGCCGCAGTCGCTGCATGCGCAGCGTTTGTCTATATGAGTCTTCATGTGTAGTTTCAGGGCACTCGTATGAACACATACTTTACCACACTCCACACAGGCAAAGAGCTTGTCATCTCTATGAGAGCTCATGTGTTCTTTCAGGAGGCTCCTGTCATCAAAGACCTGGCTGCACTGGTTACAGCTAAAGGGTCTTTCTCCTGTATGACGCCTCATGTGTGATTTCAGTTGAGATATGCAAGCATAGGGTTTGCCACACTCTGTACACCTGATAGGATTTGTACCTGCATGGTAGCTGACCATGTGGTCTTTCAGGTGACTCAAAGAAAGAAAAACTTTAGCACATTCCGAGCAGACAATGAGATTTTCCCCTCTATGAACTCTCATGTGTTCTTCCAGATGGCTCCTGTGATAAAAGACTTGGCTGCACTCGGGACATTTAACAGCTTTTTTCCCCGTGTGAACTTTCATGTGTTCTTTCAGGTGAGACAGGACAACATAGACGTTCTCGCACTCTGTGCAGCTAAAGCACTCGTTTCCTGTCTGACTGCTCGTGGGTGGAGTTTGTCGTGATGATGAGGAGTCCCGGGCCAACTTGTTTCTCAAAGACAAGCGTCGTCCTTGCAGGTTTAGTTTGTTTAAAGCGGGCTGATCTTCCCCGGGCTCCTCCCAGGCATCACTGTCTACAGTGATGTCCGATTCAGAACAATTTGAAGAATGGAGCTCGTCGTTTGTATCAGCTTGTGTTTTCATGTGTTCAGTTGAGGTGCTGGCTAGAGGCTCTGTGTCTCTGTTTTCATTGCCACCATCTTCACGTTGCACTGCTAGTGATGTCAACGTTGACCCAGCAGCCTCCTCTGGTCTCTGAAGTGATTCCTCTTGCTGTTCCTCTTGAATCTGTAAGGGCTCTGGTTCCAAATCAAAGCCTTTGCTATCAACTGTACTGGACACGGTTTTTGAACCTCTATGAGTACTCATGTGTCGCTTCAGATTACCCATTTTACGTAAGACTTTGCCACACACAGAGCAAGTGCAGCGTTTTGCACCACACGTTTGAGCATTCACGTGTCGTTGCAGGCAATATTTGTCATAAAATACTTTACCACAGTCAGTACATGTAAAGCCGCTTTCACCTAAATGAGAGCGCACATGTTCTTTCAGACGGCTCCTGTCATCAAAGACTCGTTCACAGTGGAAACAGCTGAAGGGTTTCTCCCCTGTATGAGCTCTCATGTGTTTTGTCAGATGAATCAATTTAACAAAGACTTTTCCACATTCCGTGCAACACATGGGGTTTTCACCTGCATGAGTAAGCATGTGACATTTCAGCAAACTCACATAAATAAATCCTTTCCCACACTCGGAACAGGTATAGCTATCAACTGCACCAGTCAAGGTTTTTGAACCTTTATGAGCAACCATGTGTCGCATCAGAGCACGCGTTCCACTAAAGCCTCTGCCACACTCGGTACAAGTATGGACTTTCGTCTGGGGTCTACCTACATGAGCCCTGGTTTTTTGTTTCAGGGTTCTCACACCGGTGGAGCATTGTTGTTCACCCATATGAGAGCTCATCATGTGTTCTTTCAGGAGGCTCCTGGCATCAAAGACTTGGCCGCAGTCGAAACAGGTAAAGGGTTTTTCGCAAGTATGAACCCACATGTGTCGTCTCAGTTTACTCAAGGGGAGTTTGCCGACGAAGGGTTCTCCACAGTCTGTACAACGGATGGGGTTTCCTCCTGCATGAGTAGCCAGGTGGTTTCTCAGCTCACCCACTGTAATAAATACTGTACCACACTCGGAACAGGTAAAGATCTTGTCGCCTGTATGAATGCTCATGTGTTCAGTTGAGGTGCTGGCCAGAGGCTCCGTGTCTCTGTTTCCATTGTCATCCTCTTCACGTTTCACTGCTAGCGATGTCAACGTTGACCCAGCAGCCTCCACTGGTCTTTGAAGTAGCTCCTCCTGCTGTTCCTCGTTAATCTGTAGAGGTTCTGGTTTCAAACCAAAGCCTTTGATGTGAGAGCTCACGTGTTCTTTCAGGAGGCTCCTGTGATCAAAGACTTGGGCACACTGGTAACAACGAAATGTTTTTTCTCCGGACACGTCATGTGTGTTCATGTGTCGTTTCAGATATTTTATTCTATCATAGGGTTTGCCACATTCGCTGCAACTTAAGGGGTTTTCCCCTGCATGTTCATAAATCAAGTGATGTCTCAGCTCACTCAAAAAGTTAAATCCTATATCACAATCACTACAGGCATAGTGTGTTCCATCTCTATGAGAGCTCATGTGTTCTTTCAGGAGGCTCCTGTCATCAAAGACCTGGCTACATGTGTAACAAATAAAGGGTTTTTCACATGTATGAGCCTTCATGTGTTGTATGAGATACTTTTGTTTAGCAAAGGGTTTTCCACATTCTGTACAGCTGATGGCGTTTCGTCCTGCATGAGTAACCAGGTGATCTCTCAGATCACGCACTCTAATAAATCCTTTACCACAGTCGGTACAAGCATAGCCATGTTCGCCTGTATGAATGCTCATGTGTCGTTTCAGTTGATCCAGGTAAACAAAGACTTCGTCACACTCTGTACAACTATAGCATTTCTTTCCTGTCTGACCGCTCGCGGGTGGAGTTGAAGGTCGGAGCTGGTCTTCACCAGCTGGTTGCGATGATGGCACACAGTAGTTTATACCAGCTTGTGTTTCCATGTGTTCAGTTGAGGTGCTGGCTTGAGGCTCTGTCTCTCTGTTTTCTTTGCCATCATCTTCTCTTTTCTCTGCTAATGTCGATGTTGACCGAGCATCCTCCTCCTCCTCTGGTCTCTGAAGTGATTCCTCTTGCTGTTCCTCTTCAATCTGTAGCGATGTTGGACTCAAACCAAAGCCTTTGATATGAGAGCTCACGTGTTCCTTCAGGAGGCTCCTGTCATCAAAGACTTGGTTACACTGGTGAAAAGTAAAGGGTTTTTCTCCGGTATGAACCTTCATGTGTTGTGTCAGATGAGTTATTGTATCAAAGCTTTTGCCACATTCTGTACAATTAATGTTTTTTTTACCTGCATGATGATGAACCAGGTGCTGTTTCAGCACACTCACGTGAACAAATCCTTTGCCACACTCAGTACACGTATAGCATGGTTCATCTCTATGAGAGCTCATGACGTGTTCTTTCAGGAGGCTCCTGTCGTCAAAGACGCGGCTACATTCGTAGCACGTAAACGGTTTTACTAACGTGTGAGCCGCCATGTGTCGTCTCAGACGATCACACTCAACAAAGGGTTCCCCACATTCTGTACAACTAAAGGGATTTTCACCTGCATGAGCAACCAGGTGTTGTCTCAATTTACTCACGTAAATGAATCCTTTGCCGCACACGTCACACGTATAGCGTTCACTGCCCGCATGACGCCTCATGTGTCGTTTCAGATGATTCAAGTAACTGAAGCCTTTGCCACAATCTGTACAGCTAAAGGGGTTTCCTCCTGCATGAGTAACCAGGTGTTCTCTCAGGTCACTCACTTGAATAAATACTTTCCCACACTCGCTGCAGATAAAGCGTTTGTCACCTCTATGAATGCTCATGTGTTCTTTCAGAAGCCCCCTGTAACGAAAGGCTCGGCCGCACTGGCTACAAGCAAAGCGTTTCTGGCCAGTATGAACCCTCATGTGTCGTCTCAGGTGAGTCGGGTAAAGAAAGACCATGTCACACTTTGTACAACTAAAGCATTTGCTTCCTGTCTGACTGCTTGTGGGTGGAGTTTGTTGTGATGAGGAGTCCCGGGACAGCTCGTTGCTCAAAGACAAGCGCCGTCCTTCCATATTCTCTGTCTCATGAGAGTTCAGTTTGTTTAAAGCGGGCTGGTCTTCCCTGGTCTCCTCCCAGCCATCGCTGTCTTCACTGATGTCAGATTCGGAACAATTTGAAGGATAGACCTGGTCATCACTAGCAGGTACAAAGTAGTTTATATAAGCTTCTGTTGTTCAGTTGAGGTGTTCATATCACGATTATTTTTGCCAAAAAATAGCAGATCTACAAGCTCACAACGCGTCACAACGCGACGCGTTGTGAGCTTGTAGATCGGCTATTTTTTGGCAAAGACATTTGATAGAGTGGGGGGAATAGACTGTATCAAGTATGCACATTATAAGTACCTTTTACCAATTGTAGAGGGTTTGAGTGGCAGCTGTCAGATGTCCCTTGTTGGGGAAACTGAATGTCATTCCCTGTGAGATTTACAAACGCATTGGCAAAAAAGAAACAAAAAAAGAAACATTTGGTAAGGGATGACTGGACATGTTCTTATAAATAATAAGATATTTTGAGTTCTATGTGCACTACTGTGTTTGTGACTCACTTCTCTGCCCTAGATTTTTCTGTGGTAATATGAACACAGCTTGTTTACGCTTCTTTTTTTAGATTCTGAATAATTTGACATTTAATTTAAACATACAACAAGGCAACGGTGACCGTAAGCAGGGCCATGCAGGGAGTTGAACCCCGTAACCACTCGTGGAGAGTGGCAGTACTCCTACCACAGCCTTGTGCTTTGAGAAACCATGTCTTTAGTTGCATGTATTTTGTGAATACACACACACACACACACAGACAGACAGACAGACAGACAGACAGACAGACAGACAGACAGACAGACAGACAGAGACACACACACACACACACACACACACACACACACACACACACACACAGACAGACAGACAGACAGACAGACAGACAGACAGACAGACAGACAGACAGACAGACAGACAGACAGACAGACAGACAGACAGACAGACAGACAGCAGATGGTTGGGTTCTAGAACACGACAGCACATTCCTGGCACTCTACTTTACTAAAGCTGCTGCTGCCACAAACTGTACAGCTATAGGGCTTTTCTGCCACAAACTATGCAGCTATAGGGCTTTTCCCCTGGCTTGATGAATATTTTTCCCCCGTATGAATCCTCATATGTAGCTTCATATTACCCTTTTGACTAAAGCTGTTACCACAAAGTGTACAGCTAAATAGCTTTTCCCCTGTATGAATCCTCATGTGCCGCTTCAGATAACTACAACTACGATTAAAGCTGCTGCCACAAACTGTACAGCTATAGGGCTTTTCCCCTGTATGAATTAGCATGTGTTGCTTCAGATTACTAGTTTTCCTAAAGCTGCTGCCACAAACTGTACAGCTATAGGGCTTTTCCCCTGTATGAATTAGCATGTGTTGCTTCAGATTACTAGTTTTACTAAAGCTTACTAAAGCTGTCACAATATAGAGCTGTTTAACACTGTTACTGAACAACAGTAGTGTGACTATGGCAACCGTGTGGGATTACCGGACACGGAAGGAGTCCGCTGCTCCTCTTCTTCCTCCTCTTCGTCTTCTTCCTTCTCCTCCTCTTCCTCACTGGAGGAAGAGAGCCCAGGTGAGGGGGAGGTGTTGTTGCCACTCCTCATGAAGTCTGGAGGCTGAGACTTGTGACCTGAAGGAGAGCGGAGGAGAGAACCGAGAGAGAGAGAGAGAGAGAGAGAGAGAGAGAGAGACACAGACAGACAGACAGACAGACAGACAGACAGACAGACAGACAGACAGACAGACAGACAGCAGATGGTTGGGTTCTAGAACACGACAGCACATTCCTGGCACTCTATCCAAATCCCAGTGGGTGCCTGATGTTTAAATAACACACCTGTGTGCTTGGCAAAATAAATAAAGGTACCATTACTGACTGCAAACAGTTTCAGTCGACTACACATTCCAGCATTGCACAGTGGTAATTGTGTCTTTTCGTGTGTGTAATGTACCTGTGGCGAGCAAAAACAGGTGGTTGACCTTCAGGTTGGCGTATCTGAGCTTGTCAGACTCCCTCAGCTCGCTCCACTGTTTTTTGCTGAAATGACGTCTCAGGTCCTCAAAGACCGGCAGCTCGTCCTGTAACATAAGGCAGTGCGTCTCAAACCTTGTCACGGCAAGGAGCCCCAAGTGGACACCTCAGAGCGACGACGTTGCTAGGTTTTCAATGTAACCTGTTAAAATGGGACTTTGATTGAAACAAATGTTACTACTATGAACGTAGTTAATAAAGGACAGACAGGTTTACAAGATCATCTCATCATCAACAATGCCCCAACGCAAGGCTGACTGAAGGATGCCAAACAAAAACAAATTTTACTCTTATGTACCTGTACAAAAGACGTAACAATAAAGTACAACCTTGAACCTTGAGGCTGTGGAGACTATAGCACAGCAGTGAAATGACCGATAGCAGAAAGGATAGAGTTGTAGTGATGCGTTGTTCAAAAAGAGGCAGGATGCACAAGCAAGCAGCATCGGCTGCACTTATTAGCTGATTTCAAGGACCCCCCCCAGTTAAACACGTTGGGGACCCCCATTTAATGGCATTTCTGGGGACCCCCAGACCCCACTTTGAGAAGCAGCAATGCACGGAGAGACAGGGGATAGCACGTGTTGCACAGTGTATGCACTTGTATGCACAGATGATGCTAGCTGATAATTATCACAAAATGATAATGCTATTGCTTTTTCTGTCTCACCTGTTGCTCCGAGGAACTCGACATGTTTGTCACCTGCAGGACACACACAAAACATAGTTCAAGTGACAGAAATACCGAAATACAAAAGATGGATGATTAGCTAACTAGCTTAGCTGGGTGCTAGCACACATCGTTGGAAAACACACACACACACGTGTGTGTGTGTGTGTGTGTGTGTGTGTGTGTGTGTGTGTGTGTGTGTGTGTGTGTGTGTGTGTGTGTGTGTGTGTGTGTGTGTGTGTGTGTCTGTCACCTGCTCTTGTGACGTTAATGTGCCGGCTAGCTGCGCTAGCATGGTAGCTAACCAGATGCTAGCCAAACAATTACACACAACCTAAAGTGTCTTAAAATGACCACTTAAAGTTGCAATGCAAACGTTTTCACACAGAAACACTAGTTTGTGCTTTGTACATTGATAGAAGTCTACTTTGTCAACTAGCAGAAGTACAGAAGTTACAGTCCAACATTGCTTTACGTACCGTGTGTGTGTTCCTGTCAGTCAGTGTGGTCTGACATGAATGAGCTTTGCGCCACCTAGTGACTACTAGCATGAGCTGCACATGCGCACAAAGATAGTTCGCCAGACAAGTAACCTTAGCATTAAATGTATGAATTATTTCAATAGAAAGTAGAAAATGTAAAATAGAAAATATATAGAAATATACAGTATAGATATTTTAAACTGTCCCCATTTGATTATATCAATCACTTGAACCCTAGTGTCCATATTCTGAGAACTTTAGCCAAAAATAGCCCATCTACAAGCTTGTAGATGGGCTATTTTCAGCACAGAGGTTTGGTGTAGAGGGGAAAAAGAGCAGACTAAGTACAGACTAGTGAAAAGTCAAGTTTATCAAGTATTGACGGCTCAAGTGGTTAAATATGTGTTGACATGAATCCAAAATACACTGATGACAATGAAACTATATGGAATCTATGAACAGGTTGTGGGGGTCCCTGCTTCATCTCTCTCTGCTAACACAAGCCATCTCGTTTCAACACACGAGACAATATTTTCCCAAGTTATTTAAAACAAACACTCTATAGCAATGATTACTGTCACAATATGGAGCTATTTAACACTGTTACTGAACACTCTATAGCAATGATTACTGTCACAATATAGAGCTGTTTAACACTGTTACTGAGCACTCTATAGCAATGAGTATGTTGGTTATTCGGATAGAAATAATGACTCCAGTGTGCAGGTATAAGGGTTTTTACTTGTCATTCTGTAAACACACAGATCAAAGGCACATTTCAGCAACACTGCTACACATTGGAAAGCCCGGTCCATTCTCAAAATAATCCAATAATAATACATCTCAAATTCTCAAAATAGTCTAAATATCAATAAGGGTGCATTCTCTGGTTAGCAATCAAATAGCAATAATCAATAATAAACACTCAGTATCAAAATGCTCACAGTTATCAGATATCGCAAAATCCACATTGCTACAATAACAGTACAAAACGTTTTCTCCTTATAAACAATAGAAACGTATTCTTGGCATCACATTAACATTCACAACAAAATAATACTCTTTTCCCCCAAAAACGACTTACATGACCCTGTTACAGTAAGTAGAACCATAATAAAATCGTTTATTATTCACATCTCATTCATTCCAGGCTACAGGTGAGCTTCTTTACCCCACTGGACTTCATAGTAAGTATAACAATCAGTAAATATTTCTAATGTCACTAACATGCATTCCACACACACATCTGCTTCACAGAAACCCCCCTCAGTTTATACTTCCATCTAACATAGTCCTCAATAACATGTATATACTTTATCATGGCCATTTCTCACCTGTAAACACACAGATCAGAGGCACATTTCAGCAACACTGCTACACATTGGAAACCCCGGTCCAAGTGGAAGGACCCCTGCTGGCCCAAATGAGTGTATTTAGCTGCCCAAACGATTGCCTTGGTGTCATTTCAGTGCAATACCCAGAATGATGGTGTGTTTGACAACTTAAGTGAATGTACATTATGCAAGGTTTTTAAGCAGTTCCCAGTATAATATAAACAGCATCCTAATGAAATGAAATCCAGTCAAATAATGAAATATGGGGGGTATGCAAGAAATATAATCATGTACTGTATCTCCAGTCCCAATATAATCATGTATCTCCCATGCAATTCCTACCAGCAGCACGTTGTTGTACTTCCTGGTCAGGTGAGCAGAGCAGGCTCACTGGAGCATTGGGGAATTCCCAGGGGTATACGCCCTCTGTTGAAACAGGGCTACTGATAGAATATTTCTGTGAGAGGAAACAAACAGTGGCTTGCCGCCTGCGGCGGCAAGCCACTGTTTGTTTCCTCTCACAGGGTTGATTCTGACGACGACGATGATGATGATGATGATGATGATGATGATGATGATGATGATGATGACATTATGAATGAATCAAGCAACCCCGGATTTGAAGGATTAAAGGAGGATTAAAGGAGGAAACTGTGTGGTGAAATGGAGTTAAATAAAGCATTTGAATTACATGTACCTGCAAATAAATGTACAAAATAGAGGGGAAAAAGAGTGAAAAAAACAACAACAAACGATTCTGTCCCTTTAGCATATTAAAAGACAGCTGTATAGGCTATTCTATTCCAACAGATGAATATGCTATGTTTCTACACATGAAACATTTCCCCAAAGAAGACCCCTGTAATCTATGCAATACTTCAATCAGTCAGTCAGACAGACAGACAGACAGACAGACAGACAGACAGACAGACAGACAGACAGACAGACAGACAGACAGACAGACAGACAGACAGACCTATCTACACTCTGAGCCAGCTTGTAGATCTGCTTATATCTATGTATTGATACTTTTACTCACGCCAATGAGTGAATGACATATAATGGATTAAAGTGCCCCAATGATTGAATTACATAATGGATTATTAGGCCTATAGCAGGAACAGGCACAGTCCTGGTACAAGCTCAACTAAAAGGAGCTTTATTTATTGAATGAATTATTTCCCTGTCTCCAACTGCGCCGCCACTGACTGATAAATTGCGACCGTCAGGTCGCAGTTACTATCGAAACCTCGACCAGGTGTCTGTCTGTCCGTCACACCTTTGCCCTGCTCATATCTCCGCAACCGCTGAACCGATCCGTGCCAAATTTTGCACAGACAGTCCTTGCCCTCCACCCATCGATTCGCACTCCTCTTCTAGCGCCACCATGAGGCCGAAACTCATTCTGGACACTGCTCCTACAAATCTTGGCCTAAAATCACGCAAATCGCTACGCAATATATATTAGGGAGTCTTACTGGTTTAATTATTTATTTATTTATTTATTTCCCGACTATGTTTCCGAGACTGAAAATGTATGTAATTATTTATTTATTTATTTATTTATTTATTTACACCCATGGACTCCGGCGTCTTCCTATTGGCTTAGCTTTAAACAGCTTTATCTCCAGTTCACAGCATGGTACCGTCTTGAAACTTGGTGTCTGGACTTAAACGGCCAATAGGGACTTATTACTTAAGCCCCCCCCCCCTCTTAAGCCCCGCCCCTATCTTCCTATTGGCTTAGCTTTAAACAGCTTTATCTATCTCCAGTTTGCAGCATGGTACCGTCTCGAAACTCGCTGCGTGTACTTACATGGCAAGTAGGAACTATCGGTAAATGCTTAAGCCCCGCCCCCTCTGCCTTCCTATTGGCTGGGCTTTAAGCAGCCACATCTCCACTTCCCAACACGTTAATGGTCACAAACTCGGTGGGTGGTCCCACAGTCCCAACGGCTAACCGCTAATGCTAACAAATGCTAATGCTAACACATGCTAATGCTAACAAATGCTAATGCTAACAAATGCTAATGCTAACACATGCTAATGTTAACACATGCCAATGGAGATGGGTATGGCTGCAGGCCTGGAGACACCTCCCTCTGCAGATCTTTCTTGTCAGATCTTTCGTCTCAGTACGGAAGTACCTAATTACTTGACTCTACTGCCCCCTAGTGCTTCGGGGACGTGTGCAGTGGGGCAACGGTGAGATTCGATCTAGTGATCTCTGGCACGCAAGTCGGCGACGCTATCCATTCAGCCATCAATGCTGATGTTTATCGTGGGCTTGCCCAGGCCTTACGGCCTGGGCATAAATATAACGATTGCATTCACCACGGCTTCGTAACTCGCGCGGCGCTCCGCCGGCCGCGCGGCCCTGGCCCGCTCTTCGCGGCCACTCGCGCCTGCGGCGCTCGGGGGCGAAGAGCAGGACCAAGGTCCGCTGGCCTTCGCGCCGCTTGCAATGTCGTGGACACTCGAGCGGCTCCGCCTTTGTTGACCCTGTAGACTTGCCGTTAGTACTTCCGTTCTGAGTACTTCCGTACTGAGACGAAAGATCTGACAAGAAAGATCTGCTGAGGGAGGTGTCTCCAGGCCTGCAGCCATACACTCTTGTGCCAATGCTAAAAATGCTAATGCTCGCTAATGCTAATGCTAACTAATGCTAATGCTAACACATGCTAATGCTAACAAATGCTAATGCGAAAAAAATAAATAAATAAATAAACAAATAAAGTGTGCGTGCGTGCGTGCGTGCGTGCGTGCGTGCGTGCGTGCGCCTCACTTAATTATTTAATTAATCAATTAATTATTTAATTAATTAATTAATTAATTAATTATTTAATTAATTAATTAATTAATTAACTGCCTCCTCGTTAAGAACCCTGTAAATTTAGGGAAATTCTTTCTTTCTTTCTTCCTTCCTTCCTTCCTTCCTTCCTTCCTTCCTTCCTTCCTTTCTTTCTTTCTTTCTTTCTTTCTTTCTTTCTTTCTTTCTTTCTTTCTTTCTTTCTTTCTTTCTTCTTCCTTCCTTCCTTCCTTCCTTCCTTCCTTCCTTCCTATATAAAATATAAAATAATGAAATAATGAAATAATTAATTAAATAGTGGGGGTCCCCGAACGCAGTAGTTTTGTGGGCGTCGCACACATTAATTATGTAAATTAAGCCAACTTATGCAAATGGGGGGGCGGGGCATGGTTTGGAAATGCGTGGTGCGTGCATGCGTGCGTGCGTGTGTGCCTTAATTAATTAATTAATTAATTAATTAATCAAATAGCGGGGGTCCCCGAGGGTGTCATCGCGTGCGGGGCGGCGAGCCGGTCCCGTCGGTACCAGGCTCGAGTGCGAGGCCCAAACGGCGGTTGAGCAGGCGCCTTTAGCGTTTTCGAGCTTGGGTATCCGCTATATAATTAATTAATTATCTGCATTAATTATACAAATGAGTTGTGTATATATGAATGCGTTAATTATGTTAATGAGCAAAAGAATGTGGGGCGTGGTCTGCATTAATTATGCTAATTGGGTTGGGGGCGTGGTCTGCATTAATTATGCTAATTAGGTTGGGGGCGTGGTCTGCTCTAATTATGCTAATGAGGTTGGGGGCGTGGTCTGCATACATTACGCTAATGAGGTTGGGGGCGTGGTCTGCATAAATTATGTTAATTAGGGGCGTGGTCTGCATTAATTATGCTAATTAGGTTGGGGGCGTGGTCTGCATAAATTATGCTAATGAGGTCGGGGGCGTAGTCTGCATACATTATGCTAATGAGGTGTGTGGTCTGCGTTAATTATGTTAATGAGCGAAAACAAGTGGTCTGCGTCAAGTAGGTTAATGAGGTGGTCTGCATTAAATATGCTAATGATGTTGGGGGCGTGGTCTGCATTAAATATGCTAATGAGGTTGGGGGCGTGGTCTGCATAAATTATGTTAATTAGGGGCGCGGTCTGCGTTAGTTATGTTAATGAGCGAAAACAAGTGGTCTGCGTCAAGTAGGTTAATGAGGTGGTCTGCATTAAATATGCTAATGAGGTTGGGGGCGTGGTCTGCATAAATTATGTTAATTAGGGGCGTGGTCTGCGTTAGTTATGTTAATGAGCGAAAACAAGTGGTCTGCGTCAAGTAGGTTAATGAGGTGGTCTGCATTAAATATGCTAATGAGGTTGGGGGCGTGGTCTGCATAATTTATGTTAATTAGGGGCGCTGTCTGCATTAGTTATGTTAATGAGCGAAAACAAGTGGTCTGCGTCAAGTAGGTTAATGAGGTGGTCTGCATTAAATATGCTAATGATGTTGGGGGCGTGGTCTGCATTAAATATGCTAATGAGGTTGGGGGCGTGGTCTGCATAAATTATGTTAATTAGGGGCGCTGTCTGCATTAGTTATGTTAATGAGCTAAAACAAGTGGTCTGCGTCAAGTAGGTTAATGAGGTGGTCTGCATTAAATATGCTAATGAGGTTGGGGGCGTGGTCTGCATACATTATGTTAATTAGGGGCGTGGTCTGCATTAGTTATGTTAATGAGCGAAAACAAGTGGTCTGCGTCAAGTAGGTCAATGAGGTGGTCTGCATTAAATATGCTAATGATGTTGGGGGCGTGGTCTGCATTAAATATGCTAATGAGGTTTGGGGCGTGGTCTGCATAAATTATGTTAATGAGGGGCGTGGTCTGCGTTAGTTATGTTAATGAGCGAAAACAAGTGGCCTGCGTCAAGTAGGTTAATGAGGTGGTCTGCATTAAATATGCTAATGAGGTTGGGGGCGTGGTCTGCATACATTATGTTAATGAGGGGCATGGTCTGCGTTAGTTATGTTAATGAGCGAAAACAAGTGGTCTGCGTCAAGTAGGTTAATGAGGTGGTCTGCATTAAATATGCTAATGAGGTTGGGGGCTGGGTCTGCATTAAATATGCTAATGAGGTTGGGGCGTGGTCTGCATAAATTATGTTAATTAGGGGCGTGGTCTGCGTTAGTTATGTTAATGAGCGAAAACAAGTGGTCTGCGTCAAGTAGGTTAATGAGGTGGTCTGCATTAAATATGCTAATGAGGTTTGGGGCGTGGTCTGCATAAATTATGTTAATGAGGGGCGTGGTCTGCGTTAGTTATGTTAATGAGCGAAAACAAGTGGCCTGCGTCAAGTAGGTTAATGAGGTGGTCTGCATTAAATATGCTAATGAGGTTGGGGGCGTGGTCTGCATACATTATGTTAATGAGGGGCATGGTCTGCGTTAGTTATGTTAATGAGCGAAAACAAGTGGTCTGCGTCAAGTAGGTTAATGAGGTGGTCTGCATTAAATATGCTAATGAGGTTGGGGGCTGGGTCTGCATTAAATATGCTAATGAGGTTGGGGCGTGGTCTGCATAAATTATGTTAATTAGGGGCGTGGTCTGCGTTAGTTATGTTAATGAGCGAAAACAAGTGGTCTGCGTCAAGTAGGTTAATGAGGTGGTCTGCATTAAATATGCTAATGAGGTTGGGGGCGTGGTCTGCATAAATTATGTTAATTAGGGGTGTGGTCTGCGTTAGTTATGTTAATGAGCGAAAACAAGTGGTCTGCGTCAAGTAGGTTAATGAGGTGGTCTGCATTAAATATGCTAATGAGGTTGGGGGCGTGGTCTGCATGAATTATGTTAATTAGGGGCGCTGTCTGCATTAGTTATGTTAATGAGCGAAAACAAGTGGTCTGCGTCAAGTAGGTTAATGAGGTGGTCTGCATTAAATATGCTAATGAGGTTGGGGGCGTGGTCTGCATAAATTATGTTAATTAGGGGCGCTGTCTGCATTAGTTATGTTAATGAGCGAAAACAAGTGGTCTGCGTCAAGTAGGTTAATGAGGTGGTCTGCATTAAATATGCTAATGAGGTTGGGGGCGTGGTCTGCATAAATTATGTTAATTAGGGGCGCTGTCTGCATTAGTTATGTTAATGAGCGAAAACAAGTGGTCTGCGTCAAGTAGGTTAATGAGGTGGTCTGCATTAAATATGCTAATGAGGTTGGGGGCGTGGTCTGCATAAATTATGTTAATTAGGGGCGCTGTCTGCATTAGTTATGTTAATGAGCGAAAACAAGTGGTCTGCGTCAAGTAGGTTAATGAGGTGGTCTGCATTAAATATGCTAATGAGGTTGGGGGCGTGGTCTGCATAAATTATGTTAATTAGGGGCGCTGTCTGCATTAGTTATGTTAATGAGCTAAAACAAGTGGTCTGCGTCAAGTAGGTTAATGAGGTGGTCTGCATTAAATATGCTAATGAGGTTGGGGGCGTGGTCTGCATAAATTATGTTAATTAGGGGCGTGGTCTGCATTAGTTATGTTAATGAGCGAAAACAAGTGGTCTGCGTCAAGTAGGTCAATGAGGTGGTCTGCATTAAATATGCTAATGATGTTGGGGGCGTGGTCTGCATAAATTATGTTAATTAGGGGCGTGGTCTGCGTTAGTTATGTTAATGAGCGAAAACAAGTGGTCTGCGTCAAGTAGGTTAATGAGGTGGTCTGCATTAAATATGCTAATGAGGTTGGGGGCATGGTCTGCATTAAATATGCTAATGAGGTTGGGGGCGTGGTCTGCATAAATTATGTTAATTAGGGGCGCTGTCTGCATTAGTTATGTTAATGAGCTAAAACAAGTGGTCTGCGTCAAGTAGGTTAATGAGGTGGTCTGCATTAAATATGCTAATGAGGTTGGGGGCGTGGTCTGCATAAATTATGTTAATTAGGGGCGCTGTCTGCATTAGTTATGTTAATGAGCTAAAACAAGTGGTCTGCGTCAAGTAGGTTAATGAGGTGGTCTGCATTAAATATGCTAATGAGGTTGGGGGCGTGGTCTGCATAAATTATGTTAATTAGGGGCGTGGTCTGCATTAGTTATGTTAATGAGTGAAAACAAGTGGTCTGCGTCAAGTAGGTCAATGAGGTGGTCTGCATTAAATATGCTAATGATGTTGGGGGCGTGGTCTGCATAAATTATGTTAATTAGGGGCGTGGTCTGCGTTAGTTATGTTAATGAGCGAAAACAAGTGGTCTGCGTCAAGTAGGTTAATGAGGTGGTCTGCATTAAATATGCTAATGAGGTTGGGGGCTGGGTCTGCATTAAATATGCTAATGAGGTTGGGGCGTGGTCTGCATAAATTATGTTAATTAGGGGCGTGGTCTGCGTTAGTTATGTTAATGAGCGAAAACAAGTGGTCTGCGTCAAGTAGGTTAATGAGGTGGTCTGCATTAAATATGCTAATGAGGTTGGGGGCGTGGTCTGCATAAATTATGTTAATTAGGGGCGTGGTCTGCATTAGTTATGTTAATGAGCGAAAACAAGTGGTCTGCGTCAAGTAGGTTAATGAGGTGGTCTGCATTAAATATGCTAATGAGGTTGGGGGCGTGGTCTGCATAAATTATGTTAATTAGGGGCGCTGTCTGCATTAGTTATGTTAATGAGCTAAAACAAGTGGTCTGCGTCAAGTAGGTCAATGAGGTGGTCTGCATTAAATATGCTAATGATGTTGGGGGCGTGGTCTGCATAAATTATGTTAATTAGGGGCGTGGTCTGCGTTAGTTATGTTAATGAGCGAAAACAAGTGGTCTGCGTCAAGTAGGTTAATGAGGTGGTCTGCATTAAATATGCTAATGAGGTTGGGGGCGTGGTCTGCATACATTATGTTAATGAGGGGCGTGGTCTGCGTTAGTTATGTTAATGAGCGAAAACAAGTGGTCTGCGTCAAGTAGGTTAATGAGGTGGTCTGCATTAAATATGCTAATGAGGTTGGGGGCGTGGTCTGCATAAATTATGT
This sequence comes from Nannobrachium achirus, assembly GCF_963921795.1. NCBI lineage: Eukaryota > Metazoa > Chordata > Actinopteri > Myctophiformes > Myctophidae > Nannobrachium > Nannobrachium achirus. The sequence continues at coordinate 40,134,060 of NC_137822.1, read as the reverse complement.
TCGTGGTCTGCGTTAGTTATGTTAATGAGCGAAAACAAGTGGTCTGCGTCAAGTAGGTTAATGAGGTGGTCTGCATTAAATATGCTAATGATGTTGGGGGCGTGGTCTGCATTAAATATGCTAATGAGGTTGGGGGCGTGGTCTGCATAAATTATGTTAATTAGGGGCGCTGTCTGCGTTAGTTATGTTAATGAGCGAAAACAAGTGGTCTGCGTCAAGTAGGTTAATGAGGTGGTCTGCATTAAATATGCTAATGATGTTGGGGGCGTGGTCTGCATTAAATATGCTAATGAGGTTGGGGGCGTGGTCTGCATAAATTATGTTAATTAGGGGCGTGGTCTGCGTTAGTTATGTTAATGAGCGAAAACAAGTGGTCTGCGTCAAGTAGGTTAATGAGGTGGTCTGCATTAAATATGCTAATGAGGTTGGGGGCGTGGTCTGCATAAATTATGTTAATTAGGGGCGCTGTCTGCATTAGTTATGTTAATGAGCGAAAACAAGTGGTCTGCGTCAAGTAGGTTAATGAGGTGGTCTGCATTAAATATGCTAATGAGGTTGGGGGCGTGGTCTGCATAAATTATGTTAATTAGGGGCGCTGTCTGCATTAGTTATGTTAATGAGCTAAAACAAGTGGTCTGCGTCAAGTAGGTTAATGAGGTGGTCTGCATTAAATATGCTAATGAGGTTGGGGGCGTGGTCTGCATAAATTATGTTAATTAGGGGCGTGGTCTGCATTAGTTATGTTAATGAGCGAAAACAAGTGGTCTGCGTCAAGTAGGTCAATGAGGTGGTCTGCATTAAATATGCTAATGATGTTGGGGGCGTGGTCTGCATTAAATATGCTAATGAGGTTGGGGGCGTGGTCTGCATAAATTATGTTAATTAGGGGCGCTGTCTGCGTTAGTTATGTTAATGAGCGAAAACAAGTGGTCTGCGTCAAGTAGGTTAATGAGGTGGTCTGCATTAAATATGCTAATGATGTTGGGGGCGTGGTCTGCATTAAATATGCTAATGAGGTTGGGGGCGTGGTCTGCATAAATTATGTTAATTAGGGGCGTGGTCTGCGTTAGTTATGTTAATGAGCGAAAACAAGTGGTCTGCGTCAAGTAGGTTAATGAGGTGGTCTGCATTAAATATGCTAATGAGGTTGGGGGCGTGGTCTGCATAAATTATGTTAATTAGGGGCGCTGTCTGCATTAGTTATGTTAATGAGCGAAAACAAGTGGTCTGCGTCAAGTAGGTTAATGAGGTGGTCTGCATTAAATATGCTAATGAGGTTGGGGGCGTGGTCTGCATAAATTATGTTAATTAGGGGCGCTGTCTGCATTAGTTATGTTAATGAGCTAAAACAAGTGGTCTGCGTCAAGTAGGTTAATGAGGTGGTCTGCATTAAATATGCTAATGAGGTTGGGGGCGTGGTCTGCATAAATTATGTTAATTAGGGGCGTGGTCTGCATTAGTTATGTTAATGAGCGAAAACAAGTGGTCTGCGTCAAGTAGGTCAATGAGGTGGTCTGCATTAAATATGCTAATGATGTTGGGGGCGTGGTCTGCATAAATTATGTTAATTAGGGGCGTGGTCTGCGTTAGTTATGTTAATGAGCGAAAACAAGTGGTCTGCGTCAAGTAGGTTAATGAGGTGGTCTGCATTAAATATGCTAATGAGGTTGGGGGCATGGTCTGCATTAAATATGCTAATGAGGTTGGGGGCGTGGTCTGCATAAATTATGTTAATTAGGGGCGCTGTCTGCATTAGTTATGTTAATGAGCTAAAACAAGTGGTCTGCGTCAAGTAGGTTAATGAGGTGGTCTGCATTAAATATGCTAATGAGGTTGGGGGCGTGGTCTGCATAAATTATGTTAATTAGGGGCGCTGTCTGCATTAGTTATGTTAATGAGCTAAAACAAGTGGTCTGCGTCAAGTAGGTTAATGAGGTGGTCTGCATTAAATATGCTAATGAGGTTGGGGGCGTGGTCTGCATAAATTATGTTAATTAGGGGCGTGGTCTGCATTAGTTATGTTAATGAGTGAAAACAAGTGGTCTGCGTCAAGTAGGTCAATGAGGTGGTCTGCATTAAATATGCTAATGATGTTGGGGGCGTGGTCTGCATAAATTATGTTAATTAGGGGCGTGGTCTGCGTTAGTTATGTTAATGAGCGAAAACAAGTGGTCTGCGTCAAGTAGGTTAATGAGGTGGTCTGCATTAAATATGCTAATGAGGTTGGGGGCGTGGTCTGCATACATTATGTTAATGAGGGGCGTGGTCTGCGTTAGTTATGTTAATGAGCGAAAACAAGTGGTCTGCGTCAAGTAGGTTAATGAGGTGGTCTGCATTAAATATGCTAATGAGGTTGGGGGCGTGGTCTGCATAAATTATGTTAATTAGGGGCGTGGTCTGCGTTAGTTATGTTAATGAGCGAAAACAAGTGGTCTGCGTCAAGTAGGTTAATGAGGTGGTCTGCATTAAATATGCTAATGAGGTTGGGGGCGTGGTCTGCATAAATTATGTTAATTAGGGGCGTGGTCTGCATTAGTTATGTTAATGAGCGAAAACAAGTGGTCTGCGTCAAGTAGGTTAATGAGGTGGTCTGCATTAAATATGCTAATGAGGTTGGGGGCGTGGTCTGCATAAATTATGTTAATTAGGGGCGCTGTCTGCATTAGTTATGTTAATGAGCTAAAACAAGTGGTCTGCGTCAAGTAGGTCAATGAGGTGGTCTGCATTAAATATGCTAATGATGTTGGGGGCGTGGTCTGCATAAATTATGTTAATTAGGGGCGTGGTCTGCGTTAGTTATGTTAATGAGCGAAAACAAGTGGTCTGCGTCAAGTAGGTTAATGAGGTGGTCTGCATTAAATATGCTAATGAGGTTGGGGGCGTGGTCTGCATACATTATGTTAATGAGGGGCGTGGTCTGCGTTAGTTATGTTAATGAGCGAAAACAAGTGGTCTGCGTCAAGTAGGTTAATGAGGTGGTCTGCATTAAATATGCTAATGAGGTTGGGGGCGTGGTCTGCATAAATTATGTTCGTGGTCTGCGTTAGTTATGTTAATGAGCGAAAACAAGTGGTCTGCGTCAAGTAGGTTAATGAGGTGGTCTGCATTAAATATGCTAATGATGTTGGGGGCGTGGTCTGCATTAAATATGCTAATGAGGTTGGGGGCGTGGTCTGCATAAATTATGTTAATTAGGGGCGCTGTCTGCGTTAGTTATGTTAATGAGCGAAAACAAGTGGTCTGCGTCAAGTAGGTTAATGAGGTGGTCTGCATTAAATATGCTAATGATGTTGGGGGCGTGGTCTGCATTAAATATGCTAATGAGGTTGGGGGCGTGGTCTGCATAAATTATGTTAATTAGGGGCGTGGTCTGCGTTAGTTATGTTAATGAGCGAAAACAAGTGGTCTGCGTCAAGTAGGTTAATGAGGTGGTCTGCATTAAATATGCTAATGAGGTTGGGGGCGTGGTCTGCATAAATTATGTTAATTAGGGGCGCTGTCTGCATTAGTTATGTTAATGAGCGAAAACAAGTGGTCTGCGTCAAGTAGGTTAATGAGGTGGTCTGTATTAAATATGCTAATGAGGTTGGGGGCGTGGTCTGCATAAATTATGTTAATTAGGGGCGCTGTCTGCATTAGTTATGTTAATGAGCTAAAACAAGTGGTCTGCGTCAAGTAGGTTAATGAGGTGGTCTGCATTAAATATGCTAATGAGGTTGGGGGCGTGGTCTGCATAAATTATGTTAATTAGGGGCGTGGTCTGCATTAGTTATGTTAATGAGCGAAAACAAGTGGTCTGCGTCAAGTAGGTCAATGAGGTGGTCTGCATTAAATATGCTAATGATGTTGGGGGCGTGGTCTGCATTAAATATGCTAATGAGGTTGGGGGCGTGGTCTGCATAAATTATGTTAATTAGGGGCGCTGTCTGCGTTAGTTATGTTAATGAGCGAAAACAAGTGGTCTGCGTCAAGTAGGTTAATGAGGTGGTCTGCATTAAATATGCTAATGATGTTGGGGGCGTGGTCTGCATTAAATATGCTAATGAGGTTGGGGGCGTGGTCTGCATAAATTATGTTAATTAGGGGCGTGGTCTGCGTTAGTTATGTTAATGAGCGAAAACAAGTGGTCTGCGTCAAGTAGGTTAATGAGGTGGTCTGCATTAAATATGCTAATGAGGTTGGGGGCGTGGTCTGCATAAATTATGTTAATTAGGGGCGCTGTCTGCATTAGTTATGTTAATGAGCGAAAACAAGTGGTCTGCGTCAAGTAGGTTAATGAGGTGGTCTGCATTAAATATGCTAATGAGGTTGGGGGCGTGGTCTGCATAAATTATGTTAATTAGGGGCGCTGTCTGCATTAGTTATGTTAATGAGCTAAAACAAGTGGTCTGCGTCAAGTAGGTTAATGAGGTGGTCTGCATTAAATATGCTAATGAGGTTGGGGGCGTGGTCTGCATAAATTATGTTAATTAGGGGCGTGGTCTGCATTAGTTATGTTAATGAGCGAAAACAAGTGGTCTGCGTCAAGTAGGTCAATGAGGTGGTCTGCATTAAATATGCTAATGATGTTGGGGGCGTGGTCTGCATAAATTATGTTAATTAGGGGCGTGGTCTGCGTTAGTTATGTTAATGAGCGAAAACAAGTGGTCTGCGTCAAGTAGGTTAATGAGGTGGTCTGCATTAAATATGCTAATGAGGTTGGGGGCATGGTCTGCATTAAATATGCTAATGAGGTTGGGGGCGTGGTCTGCATAAATTATGTTAATTAGGGGCGCTGTCTGCATTAGTTATGTTAATGAGCTAAAACAAGTGGTCTGCGTCAAGTAGGTTAATGAGGTGGTCTGCATTAAATATGCTAATGAGGTTGGGGGCGTGGTCTGCATAAATTATGTTAATTAGGGGCGCTGTCTGCATTAGTTATGTTAATGAGCTAAAACAAGTGGTCTGCGTCAAGTAGGTTAATGAGGTGGTCTGCATTAAATATGCTAATGAGGTTGGGGGCGTGGTCTGCATAAATTATGTTAATTAGGGGCGTGGTCTGCATTAGTTATGTTAATGAGTGAAAACAAGTGGTCTGCGTCAAGTAGGTCAATGAGGTGGTCTGCATTAAATATGCTAATGATGTTGGGGGCGTGGTCTGCATAAATTATGTTAATTAGGGGCGTGGTCTGCGTTAGTTATGTTAATGAGCGAAAACAAGTGGTCTGCGTCAAGTAGGTTAATGAGGTGGTCTGCATTAAATATGCTAATGAGGTTGGGGGCGTGGTCTGCATACATTATGTTAATGAGGGGCGTGGTCTGCGTTAGTTATGTTAATGAGCGAAAACAAGTGGTCTGCGTCAAGTAGGTTAATGAGGTGGTCTGCATTAAATATGCTAATGAGGTTGGGGGCGTGGTCTGCATAAATTATGTTAATTAGGGGCGTGGTCTGCGTTAGTTATGTTAATGAGCGAAAACAAGTGGTCTGCGTCAAGTAGGTTAATGAGGTGGTCTGCATTAAATATGCTAATGATGTTGGGGGCGTGGTCTGCATTAAATATGCTAATGAGGTTGGGGGCGTGGTCTGCATAAATTATGTTAATTAGGGGCGCTGTCTGCGTTAGTTATGTTAATGAGCGAAAACAAGTGGTCTGCGTCAAGTAGGTTAATGAGGTGGTCTGCATTAAATATGCTAATGATGTTGGGGGCGTGGTCTGCATTAAATATGTTAATTAGGGGCGTGGTCTGCATTAGTTATGTTAATGAGCGAAAACAAGTGGTCTGCGTCAAGTAGGTTAATGAGGTGGTCTGCATTAAATATGCTAATGAGGTTGGGGCGTGGTCTGCATAAATTATGTTATTGAGGGGCGTGGTCTGCATATATTATGTTAATGAGGGGCGTGGTCTGCGTGTGTGTGCACGTACATGAGCGCGTGTGCACGTACATGAGCGAAAAAAAAAAAAAAAGTAGTGAGCGAGCGAAAAAAAAAAAAAAAAAAAAGTACAGTGAGCAAAGTGCACGTACATGAGCGCGTGTGCACGTACATGAATGAGCGAAAAAAAAAAAAAAAGTACAGTGAGCGAGCGAAAAAAAAATACAGTGAGCAATGTGCACTCACTGTATTTGTGCGCAAATTAATTAATAAATTAATAAAGTGCGTGTGCACGGGTACTCGGGGCCCAACGGAGCGCCTGGTGGCCCCTGGTGGAGCGGCGCCGGCCAGAGTGGTCCCCTGTCCCGGTTTTCGGGGTCTGGGGCCGGCCCTGGGAGTCCACGGGGGTCCCCGAGGCTGTCATCGCGTGCGGGGCGGCGAGCCGGTCCCGTGGGTACCAGGCTCGAGCGCGAGGCCCAAACGGCGGTTGAGCAGGTGCCTTTAGCGTTTTCGAGCTTGGGTATCCGCTATAGACGAACGAACCAATAAATAAATAAATAAATAAATGAATAAAGTGCACGTTTTTTCGAACGAACGAACGAACGAACGAACCCGAACGAACGAACGAACGAACGAACGAACGAACACAAACAAACAAACAAACAAACAAACAAACAAACAAACAAACAAACAAACAAATAAATAGATTATGCTCGCCACATTATGCTAATGAGGGCGTTAAGGTAGGTTTCCCCAGCGCGTAAAAAATGCAGATGACCATGTAACTGAAGGGGAGGAGCTTATTGTACGTATGCAAATTGGGGGCGGTGCATGGTTTGGTATTTGAAACATGCCGTCCGCTAAATCAGTGGTTCTCATGGTATTCCACAAGTGTTGCACTGGCCGTCCGCCGAGCGCAAGGAAGTGTTGCTCAACTAGAGGAACCTATGTTTGGTGGTTACTGCATCGTCTATTTCTCACTTGAGATATAACAACAACAAAAAAAAACATTCTTGAGAGCAACGTTTAGTTGTGAACGACACTCTGTGTTTGTTTACTGTAAGCAAGGAAACATTCAGTTACTACCATTAAAACAAAAAAATAATGATAAAAGCCCATCTACACGTTCTTGTCCCATCTCTAGTGTGTAGGGAGGGAGGATACCTGTGTTACCAGGTACATGAGAAATAAGCATCCTGAGCAGTGCAATGAACAGGTGCCAGACAGAGCATTTTCTTTTTAATTTATGTTTTTATAATTATTATTATTATTATTTAACATGTCCTTGACATGAAAACGTTTGAGAACCACATGGTTTGAACAATAGTTAGCTGATATTTAGGGAAGGCTACGTAGGGGACTTAAGAAGACATGCCTGCTTATAACAAGCAGACATGGCAACGCTAGGAGCCATTCAGCGTTGCCAGACTTTGCGAGAGAAACAAGCAGACAGGTTTATTTGTTTATTTGAAAAGGATCCCCATTAGCTGATGCCGTAGCAATCCGCTAGTTTTCCTAGGGTCCATACACAGATATATTACAAATACATTTTTAAAAAGCAATGCAATAAAAAAACAACAACAACAACAACAACACAATAAAACTACAACGGTTCATGAAAACAAGACCAAAATACTGTAAGAGACAAGTGCTGGTCACTGATCAGTGATCAGTCAAACTTTAATGTTGTTTTAGAGTCCAGTGCTTCTGAAACTTGAAACTTGTATAATTGTCTACAAAGGGTCCAATTGGTTCCATGTGTAAACTCTCAGAGTTAAGCAGGTCCTTGCAAATAAAACCTGAAAGAACCACTAGTAATAGTTGGACTCATAATGTACCATAGTGTCGGAGTAAATAAATGTTGTAGGCCTACACATTCTGAAGAAAACATGCAGACATGAAATTAGGTAATTGAGTCTTTCGTGTAAAACTGAAAATCCTAAATGTGCCACAAATGGACGGGGTCCGGGGCGCAGGGGTCCGGGGCCCCTATAGGCTAGGCTGCAATGCCAGCCTGACAGCATGTCCCGGGTTTGAATCCTCCCCATCTCTCTCCCCATTTCCCATCCGTCTACTGTCCTATCAATAAAGGCATAAAAGCCCCCCAAAAAACATGATGATCGTGATGCTATATTAACTATAATGCTGCTGTGGACCCCCTGGAACCCCCTCAAGGACCCCTGGGGGTCCCCGGACCCCACTTTGAGAGCCACACACACATTTGGAAGAATCATATATGTCAGACCAGAGGTTCTCAAAGTGAGTCCGGGGACCCCCAGTGGGTCCTTGGGGGGGTTCCAGGGGGTCCCCAGCTTAATTAGTTGATCTAGCATCAAAATCAGTACATAAAAATAAATGTACGATTGAAGTGAAGCGTGAATATTCACGTCTTTCCACCCGAGTATACGGTAGACTAGGTCACAGAGAAATATTCGTTTTCATCAGAACTGACTGAAAATAACTTCATACTTGATGTTTAACCACTTGAAACCCACTATCCCTATTCTGGAGGGAAGGTTCACCAAAAATAGCAGATCTACAAGGTCACAACCCTGAAAACCCCTGCTATAGAGATACTCAAACAGAACCTGTGAGCCACTGTGTCCAGGGTCCAGTTGATAAAATTACACTAATGATACTTCTGTTTTTCATTGGTGTCTTACCGGTATGTTGTCCATCTTAACACCTGACACTGTTTACTGGCAAATTAAACATATTGTGATTGTTGAATTTCCATGAGAGGGCAAAATCTCTAAATATCTCCAAAGCATCCGTCCATTTTGGGTTAATTTGGGGATTGATTGATTGATTGATTGATTGGTTGGTGGGCCAGTCATAAGGCCTGAGTTTGAGTATCACTGCTACAGTATAGAGCACTTAATGCTTTGCTACACACTCACACAACAGAGGATAAAGAATATACAGTACATGTATAAACAGTTGCAAACAGCATGGTTCTAAAACGGTTTGGTATCAAGGACCTCCATAACTAAATAACTAATAAATAAATGACAGTTATAATACCTAATAATAAATATACCTAATAATAATAATACATAATACTAGAGTTATATATCGTCACTGTCGGGCAGAAACCTCGTATCTCAAAGTTTCACATTTGTAAATTTGTTCGCTAAGCAAAGCCCTGCTTCATCATACAAGGCCCTCGCACAGGTAGTGAAAACAGCAGATCTACAAGCACACAACGCCTCGCGGTGCGAGGCGTTGTGTGCTTGTAGATCTGCTGTTTTCACTAGTTTAAATCATTTTTAAAATGATAAATGCAAAACAAAGAGTTTTGGACATCAAGGTTTCCACCCGACAACGACAATATAATACTTATAAACATAAGCAGAGGAAATCACACCTGATTGATGTACAGATTACAATAGCCAGATTCAAGTGAAAAAAGCGAGAGAGAAAATGCAAGAAAAGAGAATACATTGACGGGATTGTGGCGTTAGAATATGATATCATTGATGTTACGAATAATGTGATATGTCTCAACCATGCAGTGGTTCTCAAAGTGGGCTCTGGCCGGGGACCCCCAGCAGTCTGAAGGGGTTTCAGGGGGTCCCCAGCAAAACGAGTTGATATCTGATCAGAATCACAATACATCCGCTATTTGAAACTAGTTGATCTACAAGCCCTACCCCTTAGTTAAGCTGTAACATCAGAATCACTTGAACCAAACGCTGCTCTATAAAGCTGTTGGAAAATAGACAACCTACAGATTGTGATGAACTGTGAGCTTGTAGATCGGCTATTTTTGAAAGAAAGTCGTGAAAATCTGTGCAAATCTTTGAATATATGTATTTTTCGAGCGAACGTTTGTGAATCTAATTTTGCTTCTGGGTGGTCCCTGGAACTAGATATTTTGAAATGGGGGTCCGTAGCCAAATAAATATCATTTTGGGGGCCCTTCACATGAAAAGGTTTGAGCACCACTGACATAGTAGTCTCTCAAGAACAGGCTAACTGAGCTCCAGTTGAGTCAAAAGGACCTTTTCTTTGACGATGGCTGACATAAAAACATAGGGTTTTTCCAAAAATCTTAGAAGGATTCAAAAGACACTTATAGAATCGGGTCAAAATTCAAATTTTCACTATTAAAAAAAAAATTGCAGATCTACAAGCTCGCAGCTGTGAGGTTGGAGATGTGCTGATGTAAACAGGGATGGCATGGTGCAGCGGTTACACTCCTGGACTCTGTATTTGAGGGCCCGGGTTCAAATCCCACTGCAGATGTGTTGGTGAGAAGATGCCTCGTGAGCTTGTAGATCTGCTGTTTTGGAGAATTCTTTTTTGTAAGTTTTAGAAAATATATATTTTAAAAGCCAACATTTGTAACTCAATTATTTGCTTCTGGCTGGTCCCTGGCCAAATACATGTCATTTTGGGGGTCCTTGACATGAAAAAGTTTGAGAACCACTGATATAGAAGACATTATTTATAGAATCGGTTCAAAAATATTCAAAGACTTGCACAAATGTTCAAGATAATTAAAAAAATGGCAGATCTACGAGCTCGCAGCTGGAAGCTTGTTCATCTGCTACTTGTCGCAGGGACGACATGGTGTAGTGGCTACGCTCCTGGAGGCGGGGGTTCGAATTCCGCTTGGCGCGTGTGCATTTTCTGGGTGACCTCGTAGATCTGCTGTTTTTGAATAGCCAACATACAAACGGATACAGTGGTTCAAATGAATGTGACGCTATGTTAACTACTTTTCCTGGGGACCCCCTGGGACGCGATCCGCGACCCTTGCGTGGTCCCCAGACCGCCGGATACAAGCTCACAGTGAGAGCTTGTAGATCTGCTGTTTTGGAAAGTTCCTCGACAGTACGAATAACAGTCTAAGTCCGTATTTTTGGATAAAGATATGTTTTTGATTTACCAGACTGTAAACCACACACTAGAAGTTTTTAAACTCTTAAAGTCTTAATGTACTCCTCTCTCATTTTGTTGAATTATATTTTTTTACTTCACTCATATATATTAGGAATTATAAGACATAATACTTACGGCAAGTGGATGTAAAGATTGCCGAGCGGCCTTGGCAGCAAATCAATGGAGTCCAGTCCAGTGGCGACCTTCAATCATGTTTATTTCATTTTTTTACAAACTTTTTTCAACTTTTTCCGACAGTCTCCTCTGTACCTGTCATCTCATCCGAAACACACAGACTGACTCCTTTTTATATGGTGGGCCCCTACTCCCTAACTGGCCCATACCATTTCCCAGGTACTCCAATACATTCCCTCCCCATAAAACACAATACCAATGTACCTAAAACACTAGCACAGGGATATGCTCCTTTAATTCATATTATCATTTACCGCTATGCCCACTACTATATGTAGACACCCACCATACATTAGTAAATGCATTAGAATCATTCTCAATCTCCCCTCTATCCACTACCCACTTGGCTTCATCCTCCCAGGACTATAAATAGGGTGAGTGTTCCCGGAGGGAACTCTTTTGCCCGAACACCACCCTGGGAGGAGGAGAACAGACAAAGGTAAGTTTATCACAGCTTTACATTCCCTTCACACATCTTGCCATTCTACTTGTCAATTCAAAGTATACTTCTACTGTTGACTCCCAGAACTAATGTGTTTTATCTTTTCATTTGTAGGTGTACAATGGGACCAGCAAGTCTACAGTGAAATCCACAGACAGTTCAGCAACACCAAACATATCAAACCCCCCCTGACCCTCATTAAATGCCTTTGTTACACTCTGTGTCTTTCTTTAACCATTACAATACCTATGCAGAATTAGTTTTAGTAACAGCGCCCCGTCGTTACGGTGGAAAAACAGTATATCTGCAGCAGTTTGTGGAACAACAGTATAAGTCCGTACAAGCAATATCAAAATCGACAATTAAACAAAATGAGGGGGGATTGCATTAACAATTTAACAGATTAAAAATGACTATAAGATGGTGGTTTACAGTCTGGTAAATCCAAAAAAATATGTATTCCAAAAAATTCAAATATGGACTTACTGTACTGTTACTACTGTTATTCGTCTCAGGTACTCTGTGAATATTTTGACACCGTTCTATCAATGTCTTCTAAATCAGTGGTTCTCAAACTTTTTCATGTCAAGGACCCCCAGGATTACATGTATTTGGTCGCGGACCCCCATCTCAAAATACATATGCCATCACCGTGCCATCACTCAATGTCCATGACATGAACCACATTAAACGTTCACTTTGAAAATACACATATTCAAAGATTTGCACACAGTTTTGACGACTTTTCAAAAATAGCAGATCTACAAGCTCGCAGCGCGGCACTCGGTGCCGCGGTCGGGCCTCTCGCAGTCGGGCCTCTCGCAGACCGCCATGACACGGTGTCAAAATCACCAAGTGATTTTTCAGCACACTCATGTAATGAAATCCTTTGCCACACTCAGCACACGTATAGCATGTTTCATCTCTATGAGAGCTCATGACGTGTTCTTTCAGGAGGCTCCTGTCATCTAAGAGTTCACTGCACTGGTAACAACTAAAGGGTTTTACACATGTATGAACAGTTTTGACGACTTTTCAAAAATAGCAGATCTACAAGCTCGCAGCGCGGCACTCGGTGCCGCGGTCGGGCCTCTCGCAGTCGGGCCTCTCGCAGACAACAGTTTTAAGACTGCGAGAGGCCCGACCGCCATGACACTTTAAAACTGCGAGAGGCCCGACCGCCATGACACTGTGGACAAGTTTTAAGACTGCGAGAGGCCCGACCGCCATGACGCTGTGGACAACAGTTTTAAGACTGTGAGAGGCCCGACCGCCATGACACGGTGTCAAAATCACCAAGTGATTTTTCAGCACACTCATGTAATGAAATCCTTTGCCACACTCAGCACACGTATAGCATGTTTCATCTCTATGAGAGCTCATGACGTGTTCTTTCAGGAGGCTCCTGTCATCTAAGAGTTCACTGCACTGGTAACAACTAAAGGGTTTTACACATGTATGAACAGTTTTGACGACTTTTCAAAAATAGCAGATCTACAAGCTCGCAGCGCGGCACTCGGTGCCGCGGTCGGGCCTCTCGCAGTCGGGCCTCTCGCAGACAACAGTTTTAAGACTGCGAGAGGCCCGACCGCCATGACACTTTAAAACTGCGAGAGGCCCGACCGCCATGACACTGTGGACAAGTTTTAAGACTGCGAGAGGCCCGACCGCCATGACGCTGTGGACAACAGTTTTAAGACTGTGAGAGGCCCGACCGCCATGACACGGTGTCAAAATCACCAAGTGATTTTTCAGCACACTCATGTAATGAAATCCTTTGCCACACTCAGCACACGTATAGCATGTTTCATCTCTATGAGAGCTCATGACGTGTTCTTTCAGGAGGCTCCTGTCATCTAAGAGTTCACTGCACTGGTAACAACTAAAGGGTTTTACACATGTATGAACCCTCATGTGTCGTCTCAGCATCGTCAAGGAACTAAAGAATTTGCCACAATCTGTACATCTAATGGGCTTTCCTCCTGCATGAGTAACCAGGTGTTTTCTCAGGTCATGTATCTGACTACATCTTTTGCCACACTCGGTTCATGTGCTGTTCCAGGTTAGACCTGTAAAAAAAGACTTTGTCACACTCTGTACAACTAAAGCATTTCTTTCCTGTCTGACTGCTCGTGGCTGGAGTTTGTTGTGACGACGAGTCCCGGGACAGCTCGTTGCTCAGAACAAGAGAGGAGCTGGTCGTCACTAGGCGGTTGTGATGATGGTACCCAGTAGTTTAAATCAGCTTGTGTTTTCATGTGTTCAGTTGAGGTGCTGGCTAGAGGCTCTGTGTCTCTGTTTTCATCGTCATCATCTTCACGGTCTTTGCAGTAGCTCTTCTTCCTGTTCCTCTTTAACTCATTTAGGCCTGAACACATTATGACGCAATATTTTATGCTTTAAATATAAAACAATAGCAGATATACAAGCTCACAGCGCGGCACCGAGTGCCGCGCTGCGAGCTTGTAGATCTGCTATTTTTGAAAAATCGTGAAAATTAGAATTTTGACCCCATTCTATAAGTGTCTTTTGAATCCTTCTAAGACTTGTGGAAAATACCTATGTTTCTATGTCAGCAATCTGGCCAGCCATCGTCAAAGAAAAGGTCCTTTTCACTTAAAGGACAACTTTATTTTTTTTACAACAAGGGTTCATATTTTAGATTGTAATTAAAGAATGTAAAAGATGAGTGTTAAAATTATTTAATTTACTTCTTTCTATTGTTTTAGAGATTCTTATTTCAGTGGTTGGGGGCATGCGTACAAGTGGCTAAATAGGTCATTTTACACAGAATAAGCCCATTCCCAAGATACAACGCAACTTTTCATGGTTGGATGTGACTTATGGGGGCTAGAAGTGTTACTGTAAATAGCAATAAAGAAACTGCTGGCTTATTGTGTCTTAAAATACATATTTAGCCACTTGTACGCATGCCCCCATGCGTATGCATGCCCCACATTTTAGCACGGTAAACGTGATAAAACAATAGAACGAAGCAAATGGAAACATTTTAACACTCACTTTTTCTTTTCTCTAATTACAATCTAAAATATGAACCCTTGTTGTAAAAAAACAAAGTTGTCCTTTAACTGGAGCTCAGTTAGTCTGTTCTCGAGAGACTCAGTGGTTCTCAAACCTTTTTATGTGAAGGACCCCCAAAATGAAATTTATTTGGCCACGGACCCCCATTTCAAAATATCTAGTTCCAGGGACCACCCAGAAGCAAAATTTGAGTTACAAACGATCGCTTCACGACTTTTTCAAAAATAGCAGATCTACAAGCTCGCAGCGCGGCACTCGGTGCCGCGCTGTGAGCTTGTATATCTGCTATTTTTCACTGGTTAAAACAGTCACAGATTTTCACGACTTTTTCAAAAATAGCAGATCTACAAGCTCGCAGCGCGGCACTCGGTGCCGCGCTGTGAGCTTGTATATCTGCTATTTTTCAACGGTTAAAGCATTCAATAGTCGGGTAAACAATTAAAGGGTTTCTCTCCTGAAAACTAACCAGGTGTTAATGACTAACCAGGTGTTAATGTTAATTTTCATCTTTCGTTCCCTGTGTGTGTCCTCACGGATGGAGTTTGCTTTGATGATTTCAGGTCTTGGAACAGCTTCGAGTTCAGTTTGTTTAGACAGCGTGAGACATCATGTGTGATTTCAGGGCATTCATAGCAACAAATACTTTAGCGCACTCGGGCAATGTGCAGGCCATGAGGTTTTCATCTCCATGAGAGCTCATGTGTTCTTTCAGGAGGCTCCTGTCATCAAAGACCTGACTGCACCGGCAGCAACGTAAGGGTTTTTCTCCTGTATGAAGAATCAGGTGTGATTTCAGACTACCTTTGTAATCAAAGACTTTTCCACACTCTGTACATGTGAAGGGGTTCTCTCCTGCATGAGAAACCAGGTGGTGTCTCAGGTCACTCACTTGAATAAATACTTTGCCACAGTCGCAGATAAAACGTTTGTCAGCTGTATGAATTCTCATGTGTGCTTTCAGATGCCCCCTGTAACGAAAGTCTTGGCCGCACTGGCTACAAGCAAAGCCTCTATGAACCCTCATGTGTCGTTTCAGTTGAGTCGGGTAAGCAAAGACTTTGTCACACTGTGTACAACTAAAGCATTTGTTCTCTGTCTGACTGCTCGTGGGTGGAGTTTGTTGCGATGATGACGACCCAGCATCCTCATCTGGTCTTTGAAGCGATTCCTCTTCCATCCTTAGAGGTTCTGGTTCCAAACCGAAGCCTTTGCTATTGGCCGCACTCGTCGAGGTTTTTGAACCTGCGTGAGTGTTCACGTGTCGCTTCAGATAAGCCGTCGAACCAAAGACTTTGCCACAGTCAGTGCACGTATAGCTATTAACTGTACTGGTGGAGGTTTCTTTTGCATGAGTGATCATGTGTAGCTTCAGAAGACCCGGTCCAGCAAAGACTCTGCCGCAGTCGCTGCATGCGCAGCGTTTGTCTATATGAGTCTTCATGTGTAGTTTCAGGGCACTCGTATGAACACATACTTTACCACACTCCACACAGGCAAAGAGCTTGTCATCTCTATGAGAGCTCATGTGTTCTTTCAGGAGGCTCCTGTCATCAAAGACCTGGCTGCACTGGTTACAGCTAAAGGGTCTTTCTCCTGTATGACGCCTCATGTGTGATTTCAGTTGAGATATGCAAGCATAGGGTTTGCCACACTCTGTACACCTGATAGGATTTGTACCTGCATGGTAGCTGACCATGTGGTCTTTCAGGTGACTCAAAGAAAGAAAAACTTTAGCACATTCCGAGCAGACAATGAGATTTTCCCCTCTATGAACTCTCATGTGTTCTTCCAGATGGCTCCTGTGATAAAAGACTTGGCTGCACTCGGGACATTTAACAGCTTTTTTCCCCGTGTGAACTTTCATGTGTTCTTTCAGGTGAGACAGGACAACATAGACGTTCTCGCACTCTGTGCAGCTAAAGCACTCGTTTCCTGTCTGACTGCTCGTGGGTGGAGTTTGTCGTGATGATGAGGAGTCCCGGGCCAACTTGTTTCTCAAAGACAAGCGTCGTCCTTGCAGGTTTAGTTTGTTTAAAGCGGGCTGATCTTCCCCGGGCTCCTCCCAGGCATCACTGTCTACAGTGATGTCCGATTCAGAACAATTTGAAGAATGGAGCTCGTCGTTTGTATCAGCTTGTGTTTTCATGTGTTCAGTTGAGGTGCTGGCTAGAGGCTCTGTGTCTCTGTTTTCATTGCCACCATCTTCACGTTGCACTGCTAGTGATGTCAACGTTGACCCAGCAGCCTCCTCTGGTCTCTGAAGTGATTCCTCTTGCTGTTCCTCTTGAATCTGTAAGGGCTCTGGTTCCAAATCAAAGCCTTTGCTATCAACTGTACTGGACACGGTTTTTGAACCTCTATGAGTACTCATGTGTCGCTTCAGATTACCCATTTTACGTAAGACTTTGCCACACACAGAGCAAGTGCAGCGTTTTGCACCACACGTTTGAGCATTCACGTGTCGTTGCAGGCAATATTTGTCATAAAATACTTTACCACAGTCAGTACATGTAAAGCCGCTTTCACCTAAATGAGAGCGCACATGTTCTTTCAGACGGCTCCTGTCATCAAAGACTCGTTCACAGTGGAAACAGCTGAAGGGTTTCTCCCCTGTATGAGCTCTCATGTGTTTTGTCAGATGAATCAATTTAACAAAGACTTTTCCACATTCCGTGCAACACATGGGGTTTTCACCTGCATGAGTAAGCATGTGACATTTCAGCAAACTCACATAAATAAATCCTTTCCCACACTCGGAACAGGTATAGCTATCAACTGCACCAGTCAAGGTTTTTGAACCTTTATGAGCAACCATGTGTCGCATCAGAGCACGCGTTCCACTAAAGCCTCTGCCACACTCGGTACAAGTATGGACTTTCGTCTGGGGTCTACCTACATGAGCCCTGGTTTTTTGTTTCAGGGTTCTCACACCGGTGGAGCATTGTTGTTCACCCATATGAGAGCTCATCATGTGTTCTTTCAGGAGGCTCCTGGCATCAAAGACTTGGCCGCAGTCGAAACAGGTAAAGGGTTTTTCGCAAGTATGAACCCACATGTGTCGTCTCAGTTTACTCAAGGGGAGTTTGCCGACGAAGGGTTCTCCACAGTCTGTACAACGGATGGGGTTTCCTCCTGCATGAGTAGCCAGGTGGTTTCTCAGCTCACCCACTGTAATAAATACTGTACCACACTCGGAACAGGTAAAGATCTTGTCGCCTGTATGAATGCTCATGTGTTCAGTTGAGGTGCTGGCCAGAGGCTCCGTGTCTCTGTTTCCATTGTCATCCTCTTCACGTTTCACTGCTAGCGATGTCAACGTTGACCCAGCAGCCTCCACTGGTCTTTGAAGTAGCTCCTCCTGCTGTTCCTCGTTAATCTGTAGAGGTTCTGGTTTCAAACCAAAGCCTTTGATGTGAGAGCTCACGTGTTCTTTCAGGAGGCTCCTGTGATCAAAGACTTGGGCACACTGGTAACAACGAAATGTTTTTTCTCCGGACACGTCATGTGTGTTCATGTGTCGTTTCAGATATTTTATTCTATCATAGGGTTTGCCACATTCGCTGCAACTTAAGGGGTTTTCCCCTGCATGTTCATAAATCAAGTGATGTCTCAGCTCACTCAAAAAGTTAAATCCTATATCACAATCACTACAGGCATAGTGTGTTCCATCTCTATGAGAGCTCATGTGTTCTTTCAGGAGGCTCCTGTCATCAAAGACCTGGCTACATGTGTAACAAATAAAGGGTTTTTCACATGTATGAGCCTTCATGTGTTGTATGAGATACTTTTGTTTAGCAAAGGGTTTTCCACATTCTGTACAGCTGATGGCGTTTCGTCCTGCATGAGTAACCAGGTGATCTCTCAGATCACGCACTCTAATAAATCCTTTACCACAGTCGGTACAAGCATAGCGATGTTCGCCTGTATGAATGCTCATGTGTCGTTTCAGTTGATCCAGGTAAACAAAGACTTCGTCACACTCTGTACAACTATAGCATTTCTTTCCTGTCTGACCGCTCGCGGGTGGAGTTGAAGGTCGGAGCTGGTCTTCACCAGCTGGTTGCGATGATGGCACACAGTAGTTTATACCAGCTTGTGTTTCCATGTGTTCAGTTGAGGTGCTGGCTTGAGGCTCTGTCTCTCTGTTTTCTTTGCCATCATCTTCTCTTTTCTCTGCTAATGTCGATGTTGACCGAGCATCCTCCTCCTCCTCTGGTCTCTGAAGTGATTCCTCTTGCTGTTCCTCTTCAATCTGTAGCGATGTTGGACTCAAACCAAAGCCTTTGATATGAGAGCTCACGTGTTCCTTCAGGAGGCTCCTGTCATCAAAGACTTGGTTACACTGGTGAAAAGTAAAGGGTTTTTCTCCGGTATGAACCTTCATGTGTTGTGTCAGATGAGTTATTGTATCAAAGCTTTTGCCACATTCTGTACAATTAATGTTTTTTTTACCTGCATGATGATGAACCAGGTGCTGTTTCAGCACACTCACGTGAACAAATCCTTTGCCACACTCAGTACACGTATAGCATGGTTCATCTCTATGAGAGCTCATGACGTGTTCTTTCAGGAGGCTCCTGTCGTCAAAGACGCGGCTACATTCGTAGCACGTAAACGGTTTTACTAACGTGTGAGCCGCC
>NC_137822.1:40085002-40110002 GCF_963921795.1 Nannobrachium achirus | reverse complement strand
TTTCTAATGTCACTAACATGCATTCCACACACACATCTGCTTCACAGAAACCCCCCTCAGTTTATACTTCCATCTAACATAGTCCTCAATAACATGTATATACTTTATCATGGCCATTTCTCACCTGTAAACACACAGATCAGAGGCACATTTCAGCAACACTGCTACACATTGGAAACCCCGGTCCAAGTGGAAGGACCCCTGCTGGCCCAAATGAGTGTATTTAGCTGCCCAAACGATTGCCTTGGTGTCATTTCAGTGCAATACCCAGAATGATGGTGTGTTTGACAACTTAAGTGAATGTACATTATGCAAGGTTTTTAAGCAGTTCCCAGTATAATATAAACAGCATCCTAATGAAATGAAATCCAGTCAAATAATGAAATATGGGGGGTATGCAAGAAATATAATCATGTACTGTATCTCCAGTCCCAATATAATCATGTATCTCCCATGCAATTCCTACCAGCAGCACGTTGTTGTACTTCCTGGTCAGGTGAGCAGAGCAGGCTCACTGGAGCATTGGGGAATTCCCAGGGGTATACGCCCTCTGTTGAAACAGGGCTACTGATAGAATATTTCTGTGAGAGGAAACAAACAGTGGCTTGCCGCCTGCGGCGGCAAGCCACTGTTTGTTTCCTCTCACAGGGTTGATTCTGACGACGACGATGATGATGATGATGATGATGATGATGATGATGATGATGATGATGACATTATGAATGAATCAAGCAACCCCGGATTTGAAGGATTAAAGGAGGATTAAAGGAGGAAACTGTGTGGTGAAATGGAGTTAAATAAAGCATTTGAATTACATGTACCTGCAAATAAATGTACAAAATAGAGGGGAAAAAGAGTGAAAAAAACAACAACAAACGATTCTGTCCCTTTAGCATATTAAAAGACAGCTGTATAGGCTATTCTATTCCAACAGATGAATATGCTATGTTTCTACACATGAAACATTTCCCCAAAGAAGACCCCTGTAATCTATGCAATACTTCAATCAGTCAGTCAGACAGACAGACAGACAGACAGACAGACAGACAGACAGACAGACAGACAGACAGACAGACAGACAGACAGACAGACAGACAGACCTATCTACACTCTGAGCCAGCTTGTAGATCTGCTTATATCTATGTATTGATACTTTTACTCACGCCAATGAGTGAATGACATATAATGGATTAAAGTGCCCCAATGATTGAATTACATAATGGATTATTAGGCCTATAGCAGGAACAGGCACAGTCCTGGTACAAGCTCAACTAAAAGGAGCTTTATTTATTGAATGAATTATTTCCCTGTCTCCAACTGCGCCGCCACTGACTGATAAATTGCGACCGTCAGGTCGCAGTTACTATCGAAACCTCGACCAGGTGTCTGTCTGTCCGTCACACCTTTGCCCTGCTCATATCTCCGCAACCGCTGAACCGATCCGTGCCAAATTTTGCACAGACAGTCCTTGCCCTCCACCCATCGATTCGCACTCCTCTTCTAGCGCCACCATGAGGCCGAAACTCATTCTGGACACTGCTCCTACAAATCTTGGCCTAAAATCACGCAAATCGCTACGCAATATATATTAGGGAGTCTTACTGGTTTAATTATTTATTTATTTATTTATTTCCCGACTATGTTTCCGAGACTGAAAATGTATGTAATTATTTATTTATTTATTTATTTATTTATTTACACCCATGGACTCCGGCGTCTTCCTATTGGCTTAGCTTTAAACAGCTTTATCTCCAGTTCACAGCATGGTACCGTCTTGAAACTTGGTGTCTGGACTTAAACGGCCAATAGGGACTTATTACTTAAGCCCCCCCCCCCTCTTAAGCCCCGCCCCTATCTTCCTATTGGCTTAGCTTTAAACAGCTTTATCTATCTCCAGTTTGCAGCATGGTACCGTCTCGAAACTCGCTGCGTGTACTTACATGGCAAGTAGGAACTATCGGTAAATGCTTAAGCCCCGCCCCCTCTGCCTTCCTATTGGCTGGGCTTTAAGCAGCCACATCTCCACTTCCCAACACGTTAATGGTCACAAACTCGGTGGGTGGTCCCACAGTCCCAACGGCTAACCGCTAATGCTAACAAATGCTAATGCTAACACATGCTAATGCTAACAAATGCTAATGCTAACAAATGCTAATGCTAACACATGCTAATGTTAACACATGCCAATGGAGATGGGTATGGCTGCAGGCCTGGAGACACCTCCCTCTGCAGATCTTTCTTGTCAGATCTTTCGTCTCAGTACGGAAGTACCTAATTACTTGACTCTACTGCCCCCTAGTGCTTCGGGGACGTGTGCAGTGGGGCAACGGTGAGATTCGATCTAGTGATCTCTGGCACGCAAGTCGGCGACGCTATCCATTCAGCCATCAATGCTGATGTTTATCGTGGGCTTGCCCAGGCCTTACGGCCTGGGCATAAATATAACGATTGCATTCACCACGGCTTCGTAACTCGCGCGGCGCTCCGCCGGCCGCGCGGCCCTGGCCCGCTCTTCGCGGCCACTCGCGCCTGCGGCGCTCGGGGGCGAAGAGCAGGACCAAGGTCCGCTGGCCTTCGCGCCGCTTGCAATGTCGTGGACACTCGAGCGGCTCCGCCTTTGTTGACCCTGTAGACTTGCCGTTAGTACTTCCGTTCTGAGTACTTCCGTACTGAGACGAAAGATCTGACAAGAAAGATCTGCTGAGGGAGGTGTCTCCAGGCCTGCAGCCATACACTCTTGTGCCAATGCTAAAAATGCTAATGCTCGCTAATGCTAATGCTAACTAATGCTAATGCTAACACATGCTAATGCTAACAAATGCTAATGCGAAAAAAATAAATAAATAAATAAACAAATAAAGTGTGCGTGCGTGCGTGCGTGCGTGCGTGCGTGCGTGCGTGCGCCTCACTTAATTATTTAATTAATCAATTAATTATTTAATTAATTAATTAATTAATTAATTATTTAATTAATTAATTAATTAATTAACTGCCTCCTCGTTAAGAACCCTGTAAATTTAGGGAAATTCTTTCTTTCTTTCTTCCTTCCTTCCTTCCTTCCTTCCTTCCTTCCTTCCTTCCTTCTTCTTTCTTTCTTTCTTTCTTTCTTTCTTTCTTTCTTTCTTTCTTTCTTTCTTTCTTTCTTTCTTTCTTTCCTTCCTTCCTTCCTTCCTTCCTTCCTTCCTTCCTTCCTTCCTTCCTATATAAAATATAAAATAATGAAATAATGAAATAATTAATTAAATAGTGGGGGTCCCCGAACGCAGTAGTTTTGTGGGCGTCGCACACATTAATTATGTAAATTAAGCCAACTTATGCAAATGGGGGGGCGGGGCATGGTTTGGAAATGCGTGGTGCGTGCATGCGTGCGTGCGTGTGTGCCTTAATTAATTAATTAATTAATTAATTAATCAAATAGCGGGGGTCCCCGAGGGTGTCATCGCGTGCGGGGCGGCGAGCCGGTCCCGTCGGTACCAGGCTCGAGTGCGAGGCCCAAACGGCGGTTGAGCAGGCGCCTTTAGCGTTTTCGAGCTTGGGTATCCGCTATATAATTAATTAATTATCTGCATTAATTATACAAATGAGTTGTGTATATATGAATGCGTTAATTATGTTAATGAGCAAAAGAATGTGGGGCGTGGTCTGCATTAATTATGCTAATTGGGTTGGGGGCGTGGTCTGCATTAATTATGCTAATTAGGTTGGGGGCGTGGTCTGCTCTAATTATGCTAATGAGGTTGGGGGCGTGGTCTGCATACATTATGCTAATGAGGTTGGGGGCGTGGTCTGCATAAATTATGTTAATTAGGGGCGTGGTCTGCATTAATTATGCTAATTAGGTTGGGGGCGTGGTCTGCATAAATTATGCTAATGAGGTCGGGGGCGTAGTCTGCATACATTATGCTAATGAGGTGTGTGGTCTGCGTTAATTATGTTAATGAGCGAAAACAAGTGGTCTGCGTCAAGTAGGTTAATGAGGTGGTCTGCATTAAATATGCTAATGATGTTGGGGGCGTGGTCTGCATTAAATATGCTAATGAGGTTGGGGGCGTGGTCTGCATAAATTATGTTAATTAGGGGCGCGGTCTGCGTTAGTTATGTTAATGAGCGAAAACAAGTGGTCTGCGTCAAGTAGGTTAATGAGGTGGTCTGCATTAAATATGCTAATGAGGTTGGGGGCGTGGTCTGCATAAATTATGTTAATTAGGGGCGTGGTCTGCGTTAGTTATGTTAATGAGCGAAAACAAGTGGTCTGCGTCAAGTAGGTTAATGAGGTGGTCTGCATTAAATATGCTAATGAGGTTGGGGGCGTGGTCTGCATAATTTATGTTAATTAGGGGCGCTGTCTGCATTAGTTATGTTAATGAGCGAAAACAAGTGGTCTGCGTCAAGTAGGTTAATGAGGTGGTCTGCATTAAATATGCTAATGATGTTGGGGGCGTGGTCTGCATTAAATATGCTAATGAGGTTGGGGGCGTGGTCTGCATAAATTATGTTAATTAGGGGCGCTGTCTGCATTAGTTATGTTAATGAGCTAAAACAAGTGGTCTGCGTCAAGTAGGTTAATGAGGTGGTCTGCATTAAATATGCTAATGAGGTTGGGGGCGTGGTCTGCATACATTATGTTAATTAGGGGCGTGGTCTGCATTAGTTATGTTAATGAGCGAAAACAAGTGGTCTGCGTCAAGTAGGTCAATGAGGTGGTCTGCATTAAATATGCTAATGATGTTGGGGGCGTGGTCTGCATTAAATATGCTAATGAGGTTTGGGGCGTGGTCTGCATAAATTATGTTAATGAGGGGCGTGGTCTGCGTTAGTTATGTTAATGAGCGAAAACAAGTGGCCTGCGTCAAGTAGGTTAATGAGGTGGTCTGCATTAAATATGCTAATGAGGTTGGGGGCGTGGTCTGCATACATTATGTTAATGAGGGGCATGGTCTGCGTTAGTTATGTTAATGAGCGAAAACAAGTGGTCTGCGTCAAGTAGGTTAATGAGGTGGTCTGCATTAAATATGCTAATGAGGTTGGGGGCTGGGTCTGCATTAAATATGCTAATGAGGTTGGGGCGTGGTCTGCATAAATTATGTTAATTAGGGGCGTGGTCTGCGTTAGTTATGTTAATGAGCGAAAACAAGTGGTCTGCGTCAAGTAGGTTAATGAGGTGGTCTGCATTAAATATGCTAATGAGGTTTGGGGCGTGGTCTGCATAAATTATGTTAATGAGGGGCGTGGTCTGCGTTAGTTATGTTAATGAGCGAAAACAAGTGGCCTGCGTCAAGTAGGTTAATGAGGTGGTCTGCATTAAATATGCTAATGAGGTTGGGGGCGTGGTCTGCATACATTATGTTAATGAGGGGCATGGTCTGCGTTAGTTATGTTAATGAGCGAAAACAAGTGGTCTGCGTCAAGTAGGTTAATGAGGTGGTCTGCATTAAATATGCTAATGAGGTTGGGGGCTGGGTCTGCATTAAATATGCTAATGAGGTTGGGGCGTGGTCTGCATAAATTATGTTAATTAGGGGCGTGGTCTGCGTTAGTTATGTTAATGAGCGAAAACAAGTGGTCTGCGTCAAGTAGGTTAATGAGGTGGTCTGCATTAAATATGCTAATGAGGTTGGGGGCGTGGTCTGCATAAATTATGTTAATTAGGGGTGTGGTCTGCGTTAGTTATGTTAATGAGCGAAAACAAGTGGTCTGCGTCAAGTAGGTTAATGAGGTGGTCTGCATTAAATATGCTAATGAGGTTGGGGGCGTGGTCTGCATGAATTATGTTAATTAGGGGCGCTGTCTGCATTAGTTATGTTAATGAGCGAAAACAAGTGGTCTGCGTCAAGTAGGTTAATGAGGTGGTCTGCATTAAATATGCTAATGAGGTTGGGGGCGTGGTCTGCATAAATTATGTTAATTAGGGGCGCTGTCTGCATTAGTTATGTTAATGAGCGAAAACAAGTGGTCTGCGTCAAGTAGGTTAATGAGGTGGTCTGCATTAAATATGCTAATGAGGTTGGGGGCGTGGTCTGCATAAATTATGTTAATTAGGGGCGCTGTCTGCATTAGTTATGTTAATGAGCGAAAACAAGTGGTCTGCGTCAAGTAGGTTAATGAGGTGGTCTGCATTAAATATGCTAATGAGGTTGGGGGCGTGGTCTGCATAAATTATGTTAATTAGGGGCGCTGTCTGCATTAGTTATGTTAATGAGCGAAAACAAGTGGTCTGCGTCAAGTAGGTTAATGAGGTGGTCTGCATTAAATATGCTAATGAGGTTGGGGGCGTGGTCTGCATAAATTATGTTAATTAGGGGCGCTGTCTGCATTAGTTATGTTAATGAGCTAAAACAAGTGGTCTGCGTCAAGTAGGTTAATGAGGTGGTCTGCATTAAATATGCTAATGAGGTTGGGGGCGTGGTCTGCATAAATTATGTTAATTAGGGGCGTGGTCTGCATTAGTTATGTTAATGAGCGAAAACAAGTGGTCTGCGTCAAGTAGGTCAATGAGGTGGTCTGCATTAAATATGCTAATGATGTTGGGGGCGTGGTCTGCATAAATTATGTTAATTAGGGGCGTGGTCTGCGTTAGTTATGTTAATGAGCGAAAACAAGTGGTCTGCGTCAAGTAGGTTAATGAGGTGGTCTGCATTAAATATGCTAATGAGGTTGGGGGCATGGTCTGCATTAAATATGCTAATGAGGTTGGGGGCGTGGTCTGCATAAATTATGTTAATTAGGGGCGCTGTCTGCATTAGTTATGTTAATGAGCTAAAACAAGTGGTCTGCGTCAAGTAGGTTAATGAGGTGGTCTGCATTAAATATGCTAATGAGGTTGGGGGCGTGGTCTGCATAAATTATGTTAATTAGGGGCGTGGTCTGCATTAGTTATGTTAATGAGTGAAAACAAGTGGTCTGCGTCAAGTAGGTCAATGAGGTGGTCTGCATTAAATATGCTAATGATGTTGGGGGCGTGGTCTGCATAAATTATGTTAATTAGGGGCGTGGTCTGCGTTAGTTATGTTAATGAGCGAAAACAAGTGGTCTGCGTCAAGTAGGTTAATGAGGTGGTCTGCATTAAATATGCTAATGAGGTTGGGGGCTGGGTCTGCATTAAATATGCTAATGAGGTTGGGGCGTGGTCTGCATAAATTATGTTAATTAGGGGCGTGGTCTGCGTTAGTTATGTTAATGAGCGAAAACAAGTGGTCTGCGTCAAGTAGGTTAATGAGGTGGTCTGCATTAAATATGCTAATGAGGTTGGGGGCGTGGTCTGCATAAATTATGTTAATTAGGGGCGTGGTCTGCATTAGTTATGTTAATGAGCGAAAACAAGTGGTCTGCGTCAAGTAGGTTAATGAGGTGGTCTGCATTAAATATGCTAATGAGGTTGGGGGCGTGGTCTGCATAAATTATGTTAATTAGGGGCGCTGTCTGCATTAGTTATGTTAATGAGCTAAAACAAGTGGTCTGCGTCAAGTAGGTCAATGAGGTGGTCTGCATTAAATATGCTAATGATGTTGGGGGCGTGGTCTGCATAAATTATGTTAATTAGGGGCGTGGTCTGCGTTAGTTATGTTAATGAGCGAAAACAAGTGGTCTGCGTCAAGTAGGTTAATGAGGTGGTCTGCATTAAATATGCTAATGAGGTTGGGGGCGTGGTCTGCATACATTATGTTAATGAGGGGCGTGGTCTGCGTTAGTTATGTTAATGAGCGAAAACAAGTGGTCTGCGTCAAGTAGGTTAATGAGGTGGTCTGCATTAAATATGCTAATGAGGTTGGGGGCGTGGTCTGCATAAATTATGTTCGTGGTCTGCGTTAGTTATGTTAATGAGCGAAAACAAGTGGTCTGCGTCAAGTAGGTTAATGAGGTGGTCTGCATTAAATATGCTAATGATGTTGGGGGCGTGGTCTGCATTAAATATGCTAATGAGGTTGGGGGCGTGGTCTGCATAAATTATGTTAATTAGGGGCGCTGTCTGCGTTAGTTATGTTAATGAGCGAAAACAAGTGGTCTGCGTCAAGTAGGTTAATGAGGTGGTCTGCATTAAATATGCTAATGATGTTGGGGGCGTGGTCTGCATAAATTATGTTAATTAGGGGCGCTGTCTGCATTAGTTATGTTAATGAGCGAAAACAAGTGGTCTGCGTCAAGTAGGTTAATGAGGTGGTCTGCATTAAATATGCTAATGAGGTTGGGGGCGTGGTCTGCATAAATTATGTTAATTAGGGGCGCTGTCTGCATTAGTTATGTTAATGAGCTAAAACAAGTGGTCTGCGTCAAGTAGGTTAATGAGGTGGTCTGCATTAAATATGCTAATGAGGTTGGGGGCGTGGTCTGCATAAATTATGTTAATTAGGGGCGTGGTCTGCATTAGTTATGTTAATGAGCGAAAACAAGTGGTCTGCGTCAAGTAGGTCAATGAGGTGGTCTGCATTAAATATGCTAATGATGTTGGGGGCGTGGTCTGCATTAAATATGCTAATGAGGTTGGGGGCGTGGTCTGCATAAATTATGTTAATTAGGGGCGCTGTCTGCGTTAGTTATGTTAATGAGCGAAAACAAGTGGTCTGCGTCAAGTAGGTTAATGAGGTGGTCTGCATTAAATATGCTAATGATGTTGGGGGCGTGGTCTGCATTAAATATGCTAATGAGGTTGGGGGCGTGGTCTGCATAAATTATGTTAATTAGGGGCGTGGTCTGCGTTAGTTATGTTAATGAGCGAAAACAAGTGGTCTGCGTCAAGTAGGTTAATGAGGTGGTCTGCATTAAATATGCTAATGAGGTTGGGGGCGTGGTCTGCATAAATTATGTTAATTAGGGGCGCTGTCTGCATTAGTTATGTTAATGAGCGAAAACAAGTGGTCTGCGTCAAGTAGGTTAATGAGGTGGTCTGCATTAAATATGCTAATGAGGTTGGGGGCGTGGTCTGCATAAATTATGTTAATTAGGGGCGCTGTCTGCATTAGTTATGTTAATGAGCTAAAACAAGTGGTCTGCGTCAAGTAGGTTAATGAGGTGGTCTGCATTAAATATGCTAATGAGGTTGGGGGCGTGGTCTGCATAAATTATGTTAATTAGGGGCGTGGTCTGCATTAGTTATGTTAATGAGCGAAAACAAGTGGTCTGCGTCAAGTAGGTCAATGAGGTGGTCTGCATTAAATATGCTAATGATGTTGGGGGCGTGGTCTGCATAAATTATGTTAATTAGGGGCGTGGTCTGCGTTAGTTATGTTAATGAGCGAAAACAAGTGGTCTGCGTCAAGTAGGTTAATGAGGTGGTCTGCATTAAATATGCTAATGAGGTTGGGGGCATGGTCTGCATTAAATATGCTAATGAGGTTGGGGGCGTGGTCTGCATAAATTATGTTAATTAGGGGCGCTGTCTGCATTAGTTATGTTAATGAGCTAAAACAAGTGGTCTGCGTCAAGTAGGTTAATGAGGTGGTCTGCATTAAATATGCTAATGAGGTTGGGGGCGTGGTCTGCATAAATTATGTTAATTAGGGGCGCTGTCTGCATTAGTTATGTTAATGAGCTAAAACAAGTGGTCTGCGTCAAGTAGGTTAATGAGGTGGTCTGCATTAAATATGCTAATGAGGTTGGGGGCGTGGTCTGCATAAATTATGTTAATTAGGGGCGTGGTCTGCATTAGTTATGTTAATGAGTGAAAACAAGTGGTCTGCGTCAAGTAGGTCAATGAGGTGGTCTGCATTAAATATGCTAATGATGTTGGGGGCGTGGTCTGCATAAATTATGTTAATTAGGGGCGTGGTCTGCGTTAGTTATGTTAATGAGCGAAAACAAGTGGTCTGCGTCAAGTAGGTTAATGAGGTGGTCTGCATTAAATATGCTAATGAGGTTGGGGGCGTGGTCTGCATACATTATGTTAATGAGGGGCGTGGTCTGCGTTAGTTATGTTAATGAGCGAAAACAAGTGGTCTGCGTCAAGTAGGTTAATGAGGTGGTCTGCATTAAATATGCTAATGAGGTTGGGGGCGTGGTCTGCATAAATTATGTTAATTAGGGGCGTGGTCTGCGTTAGTTATGTTAATGAGCGAAAACAAGTGGTCTGCGTCAAGTAGGTTAATGAGGTGGTCTGCATTAAATATGCTAATGATGTTGGGGGCGTGGTCTGCATTAAATATGCTAATGAGGTTGGGGGCGTGGTCTGCATAAATTATGTTAATTAGGGGCGCTGTCTGCGTTAGTTATGTTAATGAGCGAAAACAAGTGGTCTGCGTCAAGTAGGTTAATGAGGTGGTCTGCATTAAATATGCTAATGATGTTGGGGGCGTGGTCTGCATTAAATATGTTAATTAGGGGCGTGGTCTGCATTAGTTATGTTAATGAGCGAAAACAAGTGGTCTGCGTCAAGTAGGTTAATGAGGTGGTCTGCATTAAATATGCTAATGAGGTTGGGGCGTGGTCTGCATAAATTATGTTATTGAGGGGCGTGGTCTGCATATATTATGTTAATGAGGGGCGTGGTCTGCGTGTGTGTGCACGTACATGAGCGCGTGTGCACGTACATGAGCGAAAAAAAAAAAAAAAGTAGTGAGCGAGCGAAAAAAAAAAAAAAAAAAAAGTACAGTGAGCAAAGTGCACGTACATGAGCGCGTGTGCACGTACATGAATGAGCGAAAAAAAAAAAAAAAGTACAGTGAGCGAGCGAAAAAAAAATACAGTGAGCAATGTGCACTCACTGTATTTGTGCGCAAATTAATTAATAAATTAATAAAGTGCGTGTGCACGGGTACTCGGGGCCCAACGGAGCGCCTGGTGGCCCCTGGTGGAGCGGCGCCGGCCAGAGTGGTCCCCTGTCCCGGTTTTCGGGGTCTGGGGCCGGCCCTGGGAGTCCACGGGGGTCCCCGAGGCTGTCATCGCGTGCGGGGCGGCGAGCCGGTCCCGTGGGTACCAGGCTCGAGCGCGAGGCCCAAACGGCGGTTGAGCAGGTGCCTTTAGCGTTTTCGAGCTTGGGTATCCGCTATAGACGAACGAACCAATAAATAAATAAATAAATAAATGAATAAAGTGCACGTTTTTTCGAACGAACGAACGAACGAACGAACCCGAACGAACGAACGAACGAACGAACGAACGAACACAAACAAACAAACAAACAAACAAACAAACAAACAAACAAACAAACAAACAAATAAATAGATTATGCTCGCCACATTATGCTAATGAGGGCGTTAAGGTAGGTTTCCCCAGCGCGTAAAAAATGCAGATGACCATGTAACTGAAGGGGAGGAGCTTATTGTACGTATGCAAATTGGGGGCGGTGCATGGTTTGGTATTTGAAACATGCCGTCCGCTAAATCAGTGGTTCTCATGGTATTCCACAAGTGTTGCACTGGCCGTCCGCCGAGCGCAAGGAAGTGTTGCTCAACTAGAGGAACCTATGTTTGGTGGTTACTGCATCGTCTATTTCTCACTTGAGATATAACAACAACAAAAAAAAACATTCTTGAGAGCAACGTTTAGTTGTGAACGACACTCTGTGTTTGTTTACTGTAAGCAAGGAAACATTCAGTTACTACCATTAAAACAAAAAAATAATGATAAAAGCCCATCTACACGTTCTTGTCCCATCTCTAGTGTGTAGGGAGGGAGGATACCTGTGTTACCAGGTACATGAGAAATAAGCATCCTGAGCAGTGCAATGAACAGGTGCCAGACAGAGCATTTTCTTTTTAATTTATGTTTTTATAATTATTATTATTATTATTTAACATGTCCTTGACATGAAAACGTTTGAGAACCACATGGTTTGAACAATAGTTAGCTGATATTTAGGGAAGGCTACGTAGGGGACTTAAGAAGACATGCCTGCTTATAACAAGCAGACATGGCAACGCTAGGAGCCATTCAGCGTTGCCAGACTTTGCGAGAGAAACAAGCAGACAGGTTTATTTGTTTATTTGAAAAGGATCCCCATTAGCTGATGCCGTAGCAATCCGCTAGTTTTCCTAGGGTCCATACACAGATATATTACAAATACATTTTTAAAAAGCAATGCAATAAAAAAACAACAACAACAACAACAACACAATAAAACTACAACGGTTCATGAAAACAAGACCAAAATACTGTAAGAGACAAGTGCTGGTCACTGATCAGTGATCAGTCAAACTTTAATGTTGTTTTAGAGTCCAGTGCTTCTGAAACTTGAAACTTGTATAATTGTCTACAAAGGGTCCAATTGGTTCCATGTGTAAACTCTCAGAGTTAAGCAGGTCCTTGCAAATAAAACCTGAAAGAACCACTAGTAATAGTTGGACTCATAATGTACCATAGTGTCGGAGTAAATAAATGTTGTAGGCCTACACATTCTGAAGAAAACATGCAGACATGAAATTAGGTAATTGAGTCTTTCGTGTAAAACTGAAAATCCTAAATGTGCCACAAATGGACGGGGTCCGGGGCGCAGGGGTCCGGGGCCCCTATAGGCTAGGCTGCAATGCCAGCCTGACAGCATGTCCCGGGTTTGAATCCTCCCCATCTCTCTCCCCATTTCCCATCCGTCTACTGTCCTATCAATAAAGGCATAAAAGCCCCCCAAAAAACATGATGATCGTGATGCTATATTAACTATAATGCTGCTGTGGACCCCCTGGAACCCCCTCAAGGACCCCTGGGGGTCCCCGGACCCCACTTTGAGAGCCACACACACATTTGGAAGAATCATATATGTCAGACCAGAGGTTCTCAAAGTGAGTCCGGGGACCCCCAGTGGGTCCTTGGGGGGGTTCCAGGGGGTCCCCAGCTTAATTAGTTGATCTAGCATCAAAATCAGTACATAAAAATAAATGTACGATTGAAGTGAAGCGTGAATATTCACGTCTTTCCACCCGAGTATACGGTAGACTAGGTCACAGAGAAATATTCGTTTTCATCAGAACTGACTGAAAATAACTTCATACTTGATGTTTAACCACTTGAAACCCACTATCCCTATTCTGGAGGGAAGGTTCACCAAAAATAGCAGATCTACAAGGTCACAACCCTGAAAACCCCTGCTATAGAGATACTCAAACAGAACCTGTGAGCCACTGTGTCCAGGGTCCAGTTGATAAAATTACACTAATGATACTTCTGTTTTTCATTGGTGTCTTACCGGTATGTTGTCCATCTTAACACCTGACACTGTTTACTGGCAAATTAAACATATTGTGATTGTTGAATTTCCATGAGAGGGCAAAATCTCTAAATATCTCCAAAGCATCCGTCCATTTTGGGTTAATTTGGGGATTGATTGATTGATTGATTGATTGGTTGGTGGGCCAGTCATAAGGCCTGAGTTTGAGTATCACTGCTACAGTATAGAGCACTTAATGCTTTGCTACACACTCACACAACAGAGGATAAAGAATATACAGTACATGTATAAACAGTTGCAAACAGCATGGTTCTAAAACGGTTTGGTATCAAGGACCTCCATAACTAAATAACTAATAAATAAATGACAGTTATAATACCTAATAATAAATATACCTAATAATAATAATACATAATACTAGAGTTATATATCGTCACTGTCGGGCAGAAACCTCGTATCTCAAAGTTTCACATTTGTAAATTTGTTCGCTAAGCAAAGCCCTGCTTCATCATACAAGGCCCTCGCACAGGTAGTGAAAACAGCAGATCTACAAGCACACAACGCCTCGCGGTGCGAGGCGTTGTGTGCTTGTAGATCTGCTGTTTTCACTAGTTTAAATCATTTTTAAAATGATAAATGCAAAACAAAGAGTTTTGGACATCAAGGTTTCCACCCGACAACGACAATATAATACTTATAAACATAAGCAGAGGAAATCACACCTGATTGATGTACAGATTACAATAGCCAGATTCAAGTGAAAAAAGCGAGAGAGAAAATGCAAGAAAAGAGAATACATTGACGGGATTGTGGCGTTAGAATATGATATCATTGATGTTACGAATAATGTGATATGTCTCAACCATGCAGTGGTTCTCAAAGTGGGCTCTGGCCGGGGACCCCCAGCAGTCTGAAGGGGTTTCAGGGGGTCCCCAGCAAAACGAGTTGATATCTGATCAGAATCACAATACATCCGCTATTTGAAACTAGTTGATCTACAAGCCCTACCCCTTAGTTAAGCTGTAACATCAGAATCACTTGAACCAAACGCTGCTCTATAAAGCTGTTGGAAAATAGACAACCTACAGATTGTGATGAACTGTGAGCTTGTAGATCGGCTATTTTTGAAAGAAAGTCGTGAAAATCTGTGCAAATCTTTGAATATATGTATTTTTCGAGCGAACGTTTGTGAATCTAATTTTGCTTCTGGGTGGTCCCTGGAACTAGATATTTTGAAATGGGGGTCCGTAGCCAAATAAATATCATTTTGGGGGCCCTTCACATGAAAAGGTTTGAGCACCACTGACATAGTAGTCTCTCAAGAACAGGCTAACTGAGCTCCAGTTGAGTCAAAAGGACCTTTTCTTTGACGATGGCTGACATAAAAACATAGGGTTTTTCCAAAAATCTTAGAAGGATTCAAAAGACACTTATAGAATCGGGTCAAAATTCAAATTTTCACTATTAAAAAAAAAATTGCAGATCTACAAGCTCGCAGCTGTGAGGTTGGAGATGTGCTGATGTAAACAGGGATGGCATGGTGCAGCGGTTACACTCCTGGACTCTGTATTTGAGGGCCCGGGTTCAAATCCCACTGCAGATGTGTTGGTGAGAAGATGCCTCGTGAGCTTGTAGATCTGCTGTTTTGGAGAATTCTTTTTTGTAAGTTTTAGAAAATATATATTTTAAAAGCCAACATTTGTAACTCAATTATTTGCTTCTGGCTGGTCCCTGGCCAAATACATGTCATTTTGGGGGTCCTTGACATGAAAAAGTTTGAGAACCACTGATATAGAAGACATTATTTATAGAATCGGTTCAAAAATATTCAAAGACTTGCACAAATGTTCAAGATAATTAAAAAAATGGCAGATCTACGAGCTCGCAGCTGGAAGCTTGTTCATCTGCTACTTGTCGCAGGGACGACATGGTGTAGTGGCTACGCTCCTGGAGGCGGGGGTTCGAATTCCGCTTGGCGCGTGTGCATTTTCTGGGTGACCTCGTAGATCTGCTGTTTTTGAATAGCCAACATACAAACGGATACAGTGGTTCAAATGAATGTGACGCTATGTTAACTACTTTTCCTGGGGACCCCCTGGGACGCGATCCGCGACCCTTGCGTGGTCCCCAGACCGCCGGATACAAGCTCACAGTGAGAGCTTGTAGATCTGCTGTTTTGGAAAGTTCCTCGACAGTACGAATAACAGTCTAAGTCCGTATTTTTGGATAAAGATATGTTTTTGATTTACCAGACTGTAAACCACACACTAGAAGTTTTTAAACTCTTAAAGTCTTAATGTACTCCTCTCTCATTTTGTTGAATTATATTTTTTTACTTCACTCATATATATTAGGAATTATAAGACATAATACTTACGGCAAGTGGATGTAAAGATTGCCGAGCGGCCTTGGCAGCAAATCAATGGAGTCCAGTCCAGTGGCGACCTTCAATCATGTTTATTTCATTTTTTTACAAACTTTTTTCAACTTTTTCCGACAGTCTCCTCTGTACCTGTCATCTCATCCGAAACACACAGACTGACTCCTTTTTATATGGTGGGCCCCTACTCCCTAACTGGCCCATACCATTTCCCAGGTACTCCAATACATTCCCTCCCCATAAAACACAATACCAATGTACCTAAAACACTAGCACAGGGATATGCTCCTTTAATTCATATTATCATTTACCGCTATGCCCACTACTATATGTAGACACCCACCATACATTAGTAAATGCATTAGAATCATTCTCAATCTCCCCTCTATCCACTACCCACTTGGCTTCATCCTCCCAGGACTATAAATAGGGTGAGTGTTCCCGGAGGGAACTCTTTTGCCCGAACACCACCCTGGGAGGAGGAGAACAGACAAAGGTAAGTTTATCACAGCTTTACATTCCCTTCACACATCTTGCCATTCTACTTGTCAATTCAAAGTATACTTCTACTGTTGACTCCCAGAACTAATGTGTTTTATCTTTTCATTTGTAGGTGTACAATGGGACCAGCAAGTCTACAGTGAAATCCACAGACAGTTCAGCAACACCAAACATATCAAACCCCCCCTGACCCTCATTAAATGCCTTTGTTACACTCTGTGTCTTTCTTTAACCATTACAATACCTATGCAGAATTAGTTTTAGTAACAGCGCCCCGTCGTTACGGTGGAAAAACAGTATATCTGCAGCAGTTTGTGGAACAACAGTATAAGTCCGTACAAGCAATATCAAAATCGACAATTAAACAAAATGAGGGGGGATTGCATTAACAATTTAACAGATTAAAAATGACTATAAGATGGTGGTTTACAGTCTGGTAAATCCAAAAAAATATGTATTCCAAAAAATTCAAATATGGACTTACTGTACTGTTACTACTGTTATTCGTCTCAGGTACTCTGTGAATATTTTGACACCGTTCTATCAATGTCTTCTAAATCAGTGGTTCTCAAACTTTTTCATGTCAAGGACCCCCAGGATTACATGTATTTGGTCGCGGACCCCCATCTCAAAATACATATGCCATCACCGTGCCATCACTCAATGTCCATGACATGAACCACATTAAACGTTCACTTTGAAAATACACATATTCAAAGATTTGCACACAGTTTTGACGACTTTTCAAAAATAGCAGATCTACAAGCTCGCAGCGCGGCACTCGGTGCCGCGGTCGGGCCTCTCGCAGTCGGGCCTCTCGCAGACCGCCATGACACGGTGTCAAAATCACCAAGTGATTTTTCAGCACACTCATGTAATGAAATCCTTTGCCACACTCAGCACACGTATAGCATGTTTCATCTCTATGAGAGCTCATGACGTGTTCTTTCAGGAGGCTCCTGTCATCTAAGAGTTCACTGCACTGGTAACAACTAAAGGGTTTTACACATGTATGAACAGTTTTGACGACTTTTCAAAAATAGCAGATCTACAAGCTCGCAGCGCGGCACTCGGTGCCGCGGTCGGGCCTCTCGCAGTCGGGCCTCTCGCAGACAACAGTTTTAAGACTGCGAGAGGCCCGACCGCCATGACACTTTAAAACTGCGAGAGGCCCGACCGCCATGACACTGTGGACAAGTTTTAAGACTGCGAGAGGCCCGACCGCCATGACGCTGTGGACAACAGTTTTAAGACTGTGAGAGGCCCGACCGCCATGACACGGTGTCAAAATCACCAAGTGATTTTTCAGCACACTCATGTAATGAAATCCTTTGCCACACTCAGCACACGTATAGCATGTTTCATCTCTATGAGAGCTCATGACGTGTTCTTTCAGGAGGCTCCTGTCATCTAAGAGTTCACTGCACTGGTAACAACTAAAGGGTTTTACACATGTATGAACAGTTTTGACGACTTTTCAAAAATAGCAGATCTACAAGCTCGCAGCGCGGCACTCGGTGCCGCGGTCGGGCCTCTCGCAGTCGGGCCTCTCGCAGACAACAGTTTTAAGACTGCGAGAGGCCCGACCGCCATGACACTTTAAAACTGCGAGAGGCCCGACCGCCATGACACTGTGGACAAGTTTTAAGACTGCGAGAGGCCCGACCGCCATGACGCTGTGGACAACAGTTTTAAGACTGTGAGAGGCCCGACCGCCATGACACGGTGTCAAAATCACCAAGTGATTTTTCAGCACACTCATGTAATGAAATCCTTTGCCACACTCAGCACACGTATAGCATGTTTCATCTCTATGAGAGCTCATGACGTGTTCTTTCAGGAGGCTCCTGTCATCTAAGAGTTCACTGCACTGGTAACAACTAAAGGGTTTTACACATGTATGAACCCTCATGTGTCGTCTCAGCATCGTCAAGGAACTAAAGAATTTGCCACAATCTGTACATCTAATGGGCTTTCCTCCTGCATGAGTAACCAGGTGTTTTCTCAGGTCATGTATCTGACTACATCTTTTGCCACACTCGGTTCATGTGCTGTTCCAGGTTAGACCTGTAAAAAAAGACTTTGTCACACTCTGTACAACTAAAGCATTTCTTTCCTGTCTGACTGCTCGTGGCTGGAGTTTGTTGTGACGACGAGTCCCGGGACAGCTCGTTGCTCAGAACAAGAGAGGAGCTGGTCGTCACTAGGCGGTTGTGATGATGGTACCCAGTAGTTTAAATCAGCTTGTGTTTTCATGTGTTCAGTTGAGGTGCTGGCTAGAGGCTCTGTGTCTCTGTTTTCATCGTCATCATCTTCACGGTCTTTGCAGTAGCTCTTCTTCCTGTTCCTCTTTAACTCATTTAGGCCTGAACACATTATGACGCAATATTTTATGCTTTAAATATAAAACAATAGCAGATATACAAGCTCACAGCGCGGCACCGAGTGCCGCGCTGCGAGCTTGTAGATCTGCTATTTTTGAAAAATCGTGAAAATTAGAATTTTGACCCCATTCTATAAGTGTCTTTTGAATCCTTCTAAGACTTGTGGAAAATACCTATGTTTCTATGTCAGCAATCTGGCCAGCCATCGTCAAAGAAAAGGTCCTTTTCACTTAAAGGACAACTTTATTTTTTTTACAACAAGGGTTCATATTTTAGATTGTAATTAAAGAATGTAAAAGATGAGTGTTAAAATTATTTAATTTACTTCTTTCTATTGTTTTAGAGATTCTTATTTCAGTGGTTGGGGGCATGCGTACAAGTGGCTAAATAGGTCATTTTACACAGAATAAGCCCATTCCCAAGATACAACGCAACTTTTCATGGTTGGATGTGACTTATGGGGGCTAGAAGTGTTACTGTAAATAGCAATAAAGAAACTGCTGGCTTATTGTGTCTTAAAATACATATTTAGCCACTTGTACGCATGCCCCCATGCGTATGCATGCCCCACATTTTAGCACGGTAAACGTGATAAAACAATAGAACGAAGCAAATGGAAACATTTTAACACTCACTTTTTCTTTTCTCTAATTACAATCTAAAATATGAACCCTTGTTGTAAAAAAACAAAGTTGTCCTTTAACTGGAGCTCAGTTAGTCTGTTCTCGAGAGACTCAGTGGTTCTCAAACCTTTTTATGTGAAGGACCCCCAAAATGAAATTTATTTGGCCACGGACCCCCATTTCAAAATATCTAGTTCCAGGGACCACCCAGAAGCAAAATTTGAGTTACAAACGATCGCTTCACGACTTTTTCAAAAATAGCAGATCTACAAGCTCGCAGCGCGGCACTCGGTGCCGCGCTGTGAGCTTGTATATCTGCTATTTTTCACTGGTTAAAACAGTCACAGATTTTCACGACTTTTTCAAAAATAGCAGATCTACAAGCTCGCAGCGCGGCACTCGGTGCCGCGCTGTGAGCTTGTATATCTGCTATTTTTCAACGGTTAAAGCATTCAATAGTCGGGTAAACAATTAAAGGGTTTCTCTCCTGAAAACTAACCAGGTGTTAATGACTAACCAGGTGTTAATGTTAATTTTCATCTTTCGTTCCCTGTGTGTGTCCTCACGGATGGAGTTTGCTTTGATGATTTCAGGTCTTGGAACAGCTTCGAGTTCAGTTTGTTTAGACAGCGTGAGACATCATGTGTGATTTCAGGGCATTCATAGCAACAAATACTTTAGCGCACTCGGGCAATGTGCAGGCCATGAGGTTTTCATCTCCATGAGAGCTCATGTGTTCTTTCAGGAGGCTCCTGTCATCAAAGACCTGACTGCACCGGCAGCAACGTAAGGGTTTTTCTCCTGTATGAAGAATCAGGTGTGATTTCAGACTACCTTTGTAATCAAAGACTTCTCCACACTCTGTACATGTGAAGGGGTTCTCTCCTGCGTGACTAACCAGGTGGTGTCTCAGGTCACTCACTTGAATAAATACTTTGCCACAGTCGCAGATAAAACGTTTGTCAGCTGTATGAATTCTCATGTGTGCTTTCAGATGCCCCCTGTAACGAAAGTCTTGGCCGCACTGGCTACAAGCAAAGCCTCTATGAACCCTCATGTGTCGTTTCAGTTGAGTCGGGTAAGCAAAGACTTTGTCACACTGTGTACAACTAAAGCATTTGTTCTCTGTCTGACTGCTCGTGGGTGGAGTTTGTTGCGATGATGACGACCCAGCATCCTCATCTGGTCTTTGAAGCGATTCCTCTTCCATCCTTAGAGGTTCTGGTTCCAAACCGAAGCCTTTGCTATTGGCCGCACTCGTCGAGGTTTTTGAACCTGCGTGAGTGTTCACGTGTCGCTTCAGATAAGCCGTCGAACCAAAGACTTTGCCACAGTCAGTGCACGTATAGCTATTAACTGTACTGGTGGAGGTTTCTTTTGCATGAGTGATCATGTGTAGCTTCAGAAGACCCGGTCCAGCAAAGACTCTGCCGCAGTCGCTGCATGCGCAGCGTTTGTCTATATGAGTCTTCATGTGTAGTTTCAGGGCACTCGTATGAACACATACTTTACCACACTCCACACAGGCAAAGAGCTTGTCATCTCTATGAGAGCTCATGTGTTCTTTCAGGAGGCTCCTGTCATCAAAGACCTGGCTGCACTGGTTACAGCTAAAGGGTCTTTCTCCTGTATGACGCCTCATGTGTGATTTCAGTTGAGATATGCAAGCATAGGGTTTGCCACACTCTGTACACCTGATAGGATTTGTACCTGCATGGTAGCTGACCATGTGGTCTTTCAGGTGACTCAAAGAAAGAAAAACTTTAGCACATTCCGAGCAGACAATGAGATTTTCCCCTCTATGAACTCTCATGTGTTCTTCCAGATGGCTCCTGTGATAAAAGACTTGGCTGCACTCGGGACATTTAACAGCTTTTTTCCCCGTGTGAACTTTCATGTGTTCTTTCAGGTGAGACAGGACAACATAGACGTTCTCGCACTCTGTGCAGCTAAAGCACTCGTTTCCTGTCTGACTGCTCGTGGGTGGAGTTTGTCGTGATGATGAGGAGTCCCGGGCCAACTTGTTTCTCAAAGACAAGCGTCGTCCTTGCAGGTTTAGTTTGTTTAAAGCGGGCTGATCTTCCCCGGGCTCCTCCCAGGCATCACTGTCTACAGTGATGTCCGATTCAGAACAATTTGAAGAATGGAGCTCGTCGTTTGTATCAGCTTGTGTTTTCATGTGTTCAGTTGAGGTGCTGGCTAGAGGCTCTGTGTCTCTGTTTTCATTGCCACCATCTTCACGTTGCACTGCTAGTGATGTCAACGTTGACCCAGCAGCCTCCTCTGGTCTCTGAAGTGATTCCTCTTGCTGTTCCTCTTGAATCTGTAAGGGCTCTGGTTCCAAATCAAAGCCTTTGCTATCAACTGTACTGGACACGGTTTTTGAACCTCTATGAGTACTCATGTGTCGCTTCAGATTACCCATTTTACGTAAGACTTTGCCACACACAGAGCAAGTGCAGCGTTTTGCACCACACGTTTGAGCATTCACGTGTCGTTGCAGGCAATATTTGTCATAAAATACTTTACCACAGTCAGTACATGTAAAGCCGCTTTCACCTAAATGAGAGCGCACATGTTCTTTCAGACGGCTCCTGTCATCAAAGACTCGTTCACAGTGGAAACAGCTGAAGGGTTTCTCCCCTGTATGAGCTCTCATGTGTTT
The DNA here is from genome assembly GCF_963921795.1 of Nannobrachium achirus. Classification (NCBI taxonomy): domain Eukaryota; kingdom Metazoa; phylum Chordata; class Actinopteri; order Myctophiformes; family Myctophidae; genus Nannobrachium; species Nannobrachium achirus. Next base: position 40,088,356 of record NC_137822.1, on the reverse strand, counting down.
TGTCAGATGAATCAATTTAACAAAGACTTTTCCACATTCCGTGCAACACATGGGGTTTTCACCTGCATGAGTAAGCATGTGACATTTCAGCAAACTCACATAAATAAATCCTTTCCCACACTCGGAACAGGTATAGCTATCAACTGCACCAGTCAAGGTTTTTGAACCTTTATGAGCAACCATGTGTCGCATCAGAGCACGCGTTCCACTAAAGCCTCTGCCACACTCGGTACAAGTATGGACTTTCGTCTGGGGTCTACCTACATGAGCCCTGGTTTTTTGTTTCAGGGTTCTCACACCGGTGGAGCATTGTTGTTCACCCATATGAGAGCTCATCATGTGTTCTTTCAGGAGGCTCCTGGCATCAAAGACTTGGCCGCAGTCGAAACAGGTAAAGGGTTTTTCGCAAGTATGAACCCACATGTGTCGTCTCAGTTTACTCAAGGGGAGTTTGCCGACGAAGGGTTCTCCACAGTCTGTACAACGGATGGGGTTTCCTCCTGCATGAGTAGCCAGGTGGTTTCTCAGCTCACCCACTGTAATAAATACTGTACCACACTCGGAACAGGTAAAGATCTTGTCGCCTGTATGAATGCTCATGTGTTCAGTTGAGGTGCTGGCCAGAGGCTCCGTGTCTCTGTTTCCATTGTCATCCTCTTCACGTTTCACTGCTAGCGATGTCAACGTTGACCCAGCAGCCTCCACTGGTCTTTGAAGTAGCTCCTCCTGCTGTTCCTCGTTAATCTGTAGAGGTTCTGGTTTCAAACCAAAGCCTTTGATGTGAGAGCTCACGTGTTCTTTCAGGAGGCTCCTGTGATCAAAGACTTGGGCACACTGGTAACAACGAAATGTTTTTTCTCCGGACACGTCATGTGTGTTCATGTGTCGTTTCAGATATTTTATTCTATCATAGGGTTTGCCACATTCGCTGCAACTTAAGGGGTTTTCCCCTGCATGTTCATAAATCAAGTGATGTCTCAGCTCACTCAAAAAGTTAAATCCTATATCACAATCACTACAGGCATAGTGTGTTCCATCTCTATGAGAGCTCATGTGTTCTTTCAGGAGGCTCCTGTCATCAAAGACCTGGCTACATGTGTAACAAATAAAGGGTTTTTCACATGTATGAGCCTTCATGTGTTGTATGAGATACTTTTGTTTAGCAAAGGGTTTTCCACATTCTGTACAGCTGATGGCGTTTGGTCCTGCATGAGTAACCAGGTGATCTCTCAGATCACGCACTCTAATAAATCCTTTACCACAGTCGGTACAAGCATAGCGATGTTCGCCTGTATGAATGCTCATGTGTCGTTTCAGTTGATCCAGGTAAACAAAGACTTCGTCACACTCTGTACAACTATAGCATTTCTTTCCTGTCTGACCGCTCGCGGGTGGAGTTGAAGGTCGGAGCTGGTCTTCACCAGCTGGTTGCGATGATGGCACACAGTAGTTTATACCAGCTTGTGTTTCCATGTGTTCAGTTGAGGTGCTGGCTTGAGGCTCTGTCTCTCTGTTTTCTTTGCCATCATCTTCTCTTTTCTCTGCTAATGTCGATGTTGACCGAGCATCCTCCTCCTCCTCTGGTCTCTGAAGTGATTCCTCTTGCTGTTCCTCTTCAATCTGTAGCGATGTTGGACTCAAACCAAAGCCTTTGATATGAGAGCTCACGTGTTCCTTCAGGAGGCTCCTGTCATCAAAGACTTGGTTACACTGGTGAAAAGTAAAGGGTTTTTCTCCGGTATGAACCTTCATGTGTTGTGTCAGATGAGTTATTGTATCAAAGCTTTTGCCACATTCTGTACAATTAATGTTTTTTTTACCTGCATGATGATGAACCAGGTGCTGTTTCAGCACACTCACGTGAACAAATCCTTTGCCACACTCAGTACACGTATAGCATGGTTCATCTCTATGAGAGCTCATGACGTGTTCTTTCAGGAGGCTCCTGTCGTCAAAGACGCGGCTACATTCGTAGCACGTAAACGGTTTTACTAACGTGTGAGCCGCCATGTGTCGTCTCAGACGATCACACTCAACAAAGGGTTCCCCACATTCTGTACAACTAAAGGGATTTTCACCTGCATGAGCAACCAGGTGTTGTCTCAATTTACTCACGTAAATGAATCCTTTGCCGCACACGTCACACGTATAGCGTTCACTGCCCGCATGACGCCTCATGTGTCGTTTCAGATGATTCAAGTAACTGAAGCCTTTGCCACAATCTGTACAGCTAAAGGGGTTTCCTCCTGCATGAGTAACCAGGTGTTCTCTCAGGTCACTCACTTGAATAAATACTTTCCCACACTCGCTGCAGATAAAGCGTTTGTCACCTCTATGAATGCTCATGTGTTCTTTCAGAAGCCCCCTGTAACGAAAGGCTCGGCCGCACTGGCTACAAGCAAAGCGTTTCTGGCCAGTATGAACCCTCATGTGTCGTCTCAGGTGAGTCGGGTAAAGAAAGACCATGTCACACTTTGTACAACTAAAGCATTTGCTTCCTGTCTGACTGCTTGTGGGTGGAGTTTGTTGTGATGAGGAGTCCCGGGACAGCTCGTTGCTCAAAGACAAGCGCCGTCCTTCCATATTCTCTGTCTCATGAGAGTTCAGTTTGTTTAAAGCGGGCTGGTCTTCCCTGGTCTCCTCCCAGCCATCGCTGTCTTCACTGATGTCAGATTCGGAACAATTTGAAGGATAGACCTGGTCATCACTAGCAGGTACAAAGTAGTTTATATAAGCTTCTGTTGTTCAGTTGAGGTGTTCATATCACGATTATTTTTGCCAAAAAATAGCAGATCTACAAGCTCACAACGCGTCACAACGCGACGCGTTGTGAGCTTGTAGATCGGCTATTTTTTGGCAAAGACATTTGATAGAGTGGGGGGAATAGACTGTATCAAGTATGCACATTATAAGTACCTTTTACCAATTGTAGAGGGTTTGAGTGGCAGCTGTCAGATGTCCCTTGTTGGGGAAACTGAATGTCATTCCCTGTGAGATTTACAAACGCATTGGCAAAAAAGAAACAAAAAAAGAAACATTTGGTAAGGGATGACTGGACATGTTCTTATAAATAATAAGATATTTTGAGTTCTATGTGCACTACTGTGTTTGTGACTCACTTCTCTGCCCTAGATTTTTCTGTGGTAATATGAACACAGCTTGTTTACGCTTCTTTTTTTAGATTCTGAATAATTTGACATTTAATTTAAACATACAACAAGGCAACGGTGACCGTAAGCAGGGCCATGCAGGGAGTTGAACCCCGTAACCACTCGTGGAGAGTGGCAGTACTCCTACCACAGCCTTGTGCTTTGAGAAACCATGTCTTTAGTTGCATGTATTTTGTGAATACAC